>NC_134138.1:216148797-216306297 GCF_033958435.1 Carettochelys insculpta | reverse complement strand
AGGGTCCGCCATGGCGGCAATCAGCTGAGGGGTTGAGACGTGCTGGCCAGCCCCTTCAGGGCTCTATGATCTCTGCGCCCAGCGGTTCTTAAAGCCGCACAGACCCAGAAACCCCGTAGCAGGAAGCTGATACCGTGCACACAGCAGCTGTGCCACGAGGTGTCCCTGCACATCCCAGAGGGACACCATGGCAGCCAGCCAGCCTCCCGAGCACCCCCAGAGCTCCCCCTCTGGGCCATCTCAGGGATCCCAGGCCTCCAGCCGGTGGGGTAAGAAGCGGGGCCCCTCCTGGACTGACCCTGAGCTCCGTGACGTGCTGGGGCTCCGGGGGGAGGAGGAGGTGCTGCACATCATGGGGAGCAAGCGGCAGAACACGGAGGCGGTCGCCCTGCTGGCCGAGGGCCTGGCTGCCTGGGGTCACCCTGCCTGCTCTCCTGACCATGTCAGGAGTAAGGTCAAGGAGTTGCGGCAGGATTACACCTGGGCCCAGGACTCGGCCAGCCGGTCTGGGGCTGCCTCCACCTCTTGCCCCTATTACCGGGAGCTCAGGGCTATCCTGGGCCCCCCGGGCACCTCCTCCCCCCCAGCCACCCTTGACACAATGGCCGACGAGCCCCAGCAGGCCTTGGAGACAGGGTCAGGTCCGGAGGCCAGCGCTGCCCCCACCAGGGCTAGAGCCGGGACCCTCTGCCCCAGCCACCGAGTGGTCCAGCGAGGAGGGGGAGCTCATGCTGGACATCCCATCCCACAGCTCCAGCCGGGTTTCCGCTAGGTGGGCATCTCCTGATCCTGGCAGTGCACCACACTGGCAGGTACGTACCCCACAGGGCACAGACCCCCTGAGCACGGGGCGGGGGCACAACTTGACTGGGGGCCCCACACATCCCCACAACACCCGAGCATGCCATGGCCCGGGCACACCACGGCACAGGGACGGTGCCACAGCCACCAGTGCCCAGCAGCACCTCCACCCATGGACAGTGCCGTGCCCCACCCCTGGTGGGAGGGGAGAGGGGCAGACCACTGGAAGGGGCCACCCACAGGATCACTGCACGCACCAATGGGGGATGGGGGGGACACAGGCCCTTGGGGGGATGGGGGTGGGCCACAGGTCAAGGCTGGGTACTCACGGCCTCCCTTCCTCCTTTTTCCCCTATTTCTGCAGCCGCACCATCCGTGGTCCCAGAGAGCCCTCCAAGACCACCAGACCACCAACACCCGGGGTTGCCACCTGCACCAGGACAGGCCCACCTCCGCCGGGGCCACCGCCGCACCACATGTGACCCCCGAGGTGGCTGAGGCCCTCTGACGCCAGGCGGACCTCAGGGAGTGGAGGCTCCAATTCGAGGAGAGGGAGGCCGCCTGGCACCGGGAGGCCTGGAGGGAGTTTATGGCCACCTTCAACTGGGTGGCCAACACCTTTGAGGAGCTGGTGGCCCGTCTGCACCCCCCCGATGTCCTCTGTGCTGCCCTCCCCGCCGCCCCACCTGCTGATGTCCTGCCTGCTGCCCCACATGCTGCCCCGCCTGATGTCCTGCCTGCCGCCCCCCCAATGTTCCGCCTGCCACCCCGCCTGATGTCCCGCCTGCCGCCCCACCCACCAGCTCCTCAGGGCAGGAACCACCTGGGGCCAAGGACGTGCCTTGGCCATACCTCCCCGTCCTCCCGGCCCCCAACCAGCCTCACCAAGGACCCCGGCTGAGAGGGGGACCGACCAGCCAAATGCGGCGGGGCTCATGCCCTTCCACCCCTGCCCCAGAATGAGGGGCTGATGTGTGGCCTTCACACGTCTCCCCACTGTACATAGTTGTCCCCACCCTGTATATAGTTATTTATAGTTGACCCCCCTGTGCATAGTTTATTAGAGATGTCCCCACTTGTATATGGTTATTATTATTGTTATTTGAATCAGTTTTATTTGCTAATATTATTATATGCTGAAAAAAGGCAACATTTTTGTTCCTGTAAATAATAATGATAGTTTTATTTTTCCAAAAACCTGTCCCGTGTGCTTTTGGTGAGGGTGGGGTGTGGGTGCTGGGGCAGGGTGCAGGGATGGCCGGGAGGGGGTCACTCACTAGGCCCCTTGGTCAAAGTACTCCCTTAGGGCCTCCCAGACCCGGACCCCGTCCTGGTGGGCCTGGCGGCTCAGGGGGGCAGCTGGCTGGGGGTTGGCTGTTGCAGCCTCCTGTGCCCAGCCCTGCACGAAGTCCTCCCCCTTACTTTCCACCAGGTTGTGGAGTGTGCAGCAGGCCCCCACAACCTGGGGGATGTTTGGGAGGCCCAGGCCTAGGCGTGCCAGGAGGCAATGCCAGCGGCCTTTCAGGCGCCCAAAGGCTCACTCGACCACTTGTCAGGCATGGTTGAGTCGGGTGTTGTAGCACTCCTGGCTATCAGTGAGGTGGCCTGTATAGGGCCACATAAGCCAGGGCTGGAGGGGATATGCCGCGTCCCCCACAAGGCAGAGGGGTACGGTGGTGCTATCCCCCAGAGGGATCTCCCTCTGGGGGATGTAGGTCCCCACCTGCAGTCAGCGGCATAGTTCCGAATTCCGGAAAATGCGGGCATCGTGTGTAGAGCCGGGCCAGCCCACGTAGATGTCCTGGAAGCGGCCACAGCTGTCGACCATGGCCTACAGGACCACAGAGTGGTAGCCCTTCCTGTTGATGTAGCGCCCACCACTGTGGTCTGGGGCGCGGATGGGGATGTGGGTCCCATGAAGGGCTCCAAAGGAGCTGGGGAATCTCATGGCGGTGAATCCCTCGATGGCTGCGTCCAGGTCCTCAACTCGGATGACCCTCTTCAGCAGCAGGGCATTGAGTGCACGCACCACCTGTGGGGAGGGAACACGGGTGCCTGTGAGGGTTTGCAGAGTGTGATCCCCTCACCTGGCCCCCCTCCCCAGACCCCCCTCCCCAGGCCCCCCTCCCCAGGGAGCTCAGCCCCAGGCCTCCTAACCTCCATGAGGACAACCCTGACTGTGGCCTTTCCCACTCCAAACTGCTGTCTGACGGAGCGGTAGCTGTCTGGAGTGTCCAGCTTCCAGACAGCTATTGTGACCCTCTTCTCAACGGGGAGGGCACGCCGCATCTGGGTGTCGTGGTGCCTGAGTGTGGGGGTGAGCCACTGGCAGAGCTCCATGAAGGTCTGCCAGCTCATGCGGAAGTTCCACAGCCACTGGTTGTCATTCCATTCCCCCATAACCAGGTGCTCCCATCGCTTGGTGCTGGAGGGGTAGCTCCAGAGTCGGTGGGGCACCTGGTGCGGGGAAGCAGGAGGGCCTGATGGTCGGGTGCGTCTCCTGGTGCTCCTGGGGAGGGCTGCCATTCCAGAAGCTGCTGGGCGGCTGCCCAGGCAGCATCTAGAAGGGCGCCTGCTCCGTGGGAGGCGGCTTGTAGGGCTTCCAGCAGCTGCTGGACGTCCATGTCTGTGGGCTCGAGGTCTGCGAGGCTTGTATCACCAACGCAGGGCTGCTTGTGTGGTGCAGGCCGAGTGTGGCTGGGAGGGGCCCTTTAAGGGAGCGGCTTGCAGCTGCCCCGAAAGGGCTAGTGTGCTCTGTGACCCGGTCTGCGAGCTTTCCTGGCCCCTTATTTCGAAAGAGGGGGCTTGTGTGTGTGGACGCTCCACGTTTCCTTCCAGGGCGGCTCTTTTCGATGTTCCCCAGCACTACTTTGACGCTGAACGTCGACGTTGCCAGCCCTGGAGGATGTGTAGACGATAATCATCGAAGTAGCCTATTTCGATGTTCTTACTTCAAAATAGGCCACTTCGACGTAGTGTCCTAGTGTAGACGTAGCCAAAGAGTAAGGAAGATCAACGGGAGAGTTTCTCCCATTGATATCCCTCAGTGAGGATGGCCAGATAAGTCAACCTGAGATAAGCTGATTCCAACTATGCAATTGTCATATCTGGAATTGAGGATATAGGATCGACTTTCAGGTCTACTGCAGACCTGCCCTGCGTGTTTTCCAGCCTGTAGGCACTCTGTGTCTCTTTCACTCCTCTTGTCAACCAACACCCTTTATGAAGCTAAGGGCTCTTATTGAAATAAGTGGGCAACATTGCCATTGATTTCTTGGAAAAGAGAGTTTGATTTAATTCTGGCCACTCTTGAACCCTAAATTTAACAAACTTAATGAACCTTGCTTCAGTTTTGGGGTACAAAGAGACTGGGGACCTGGCCCTGGCCCCCAGTTGGCCAGCTCTGAACAAAGAACCAACAATGCTACCTCCCTTCCCTGCCATTCCCAAGACATCAGCCTGGAGGCCTCCTTGCACTGGAGACTCATGGCCACATAGGAAGTAATGGGCTTAGGCACCTGCATCCGCAACAGTAAGGGAAACCCTGAGGTTGCCTGGCACTGAGGGCTGGGAAAGAAGGCCCTGGGACTTCCCTGAGTCCCTGATAACCTGGGCAGTGTAGAAGAGGGGACACCAGCAGTCCAGGCGCAGCATATTGCAGTGCTTCCTTCCCTGGATGGAGCTCCTCTGCAAACCTGCCTCAGGTGGGGGTCTGTCTTCTGCAAGCCATACACAGAACATGTGGCCACAGGGCCCCTCTTATCCCACCATCTTCTCTGCCTAGGACGCATGCCCAAATAGAGGGGGCCCGTTCCCTGAGCCCCCTCCTTAGAAAAAATTTGGTTGAGCCCCTAGTTCAGATGCTGTGCAAGGACTCACTGTAAAGGATGAAATTAGGTCCCCACTGAAATTTACAGCAGAACTCTTATTGATTTCAATGGGGCCAGGATTTCACCCAAAACACCGACCTACCCTGCAAGCCGATGAAAAGATAGTATTCTCAGTGATTTAAAATGTCATCAGAGTCCACACAATCACGAAGAACTATCCAATTCTATTAACTATTATACTCTGAACCTGGCTCTGTTTCACTCGATAACCTTTATGATGGTTATCTCTTCTGTTTTTAAGCAAGCAAACTAATTCTTGTTAGGATATGTCAGATCTACCAAATCACACTGCTTTGCTTGGAGGTGTACTGCTTAATGTGTTGTTATAGTAGGGAGATTGAGACAATGGATTAGAGCTTGCAATGCAGTGGGGCAGCCAAGAAGCCAAGCATATAGCAGGGAGGTAATATTCTGTTTCTCTACAGTTCTGGCAAGACTGCACCTGGAATATTGCTCTTAGTCCTGGGCAGCTGTTCACCAGAAAGATGTAGACAAATTGGAGGAGGATCAGAGACAGAACAACAAAAATGATTACGGATTTGAAGGAAAGAGGTTGGGCTAGGAGTAAAGGATCAAAGAACTAAATGTGTATACTTGAAGTAAGCAAACAGTAAGGAGAGGACATGATAGCTGTGTCTACATGTGCACGCTACTTCGAAGTAGTGGCACTAACTTCGAAATAGCGCCCGTCACGGCTACACGTGTTGGGCGCTATTTCGATGTGAACATCGACGTTAGGCGGCGAGACGTCGAAGCCGCTAACCCCATGAGGGGATGGGAATAGCGCCCTACTTCGAGGTTGAACGTCGAAGTAGGGACCATGTAGACGATCCGCGTGCCGCAACATCGAAATAGCGGGGTCCGCCATGGCGGCCATCAGCTGAGGGGTTGAGAGACGCTCTCTCTCCAGCCCCTGCGGGGCTCTATGGTCACCGTGTGCAGCAGCCTTTAGCCCAGGGCTTCTGGCTGCTGCTGCGGCAGCTGGGGATCCATGCTGCATGCACAGGGTCTGCAACCAGTTGTCGGCTCTGTGGATCTTGTGTTGTTTAGTGCAACTGTGTCTGGGAGGGGCCCTTTAAGGGAGCGGCTTGCTGTTGAGTCTGCCCTGTGACCCTGTCTGCAGCTGTTCCTGGCACCCTTATTTCGATGTGTGCTACTTTGGCGTGTAGACGTTCCCTCGCAGCGCCTATTTCGATGTGGTGCTGCACAACGTCGATGTTGAACATCGACGTTGCCAGCCCTGGAGGACGTGTAGACGTTATTCATCGAAATAGGCTACTTCGATGTAGGCTTCACGTGTAGACGTAGCCGATGACATACATATCAACAGTATAAGAACCAAGAAGGGTGAGGAATCAGTTGCCTTGGCATCAAAGAGTGTAGGAAGGAAAGGAAAATGTACACAGCAAATAAAAAAAATATCCATGGAGTGAGATTAGCATTTCATAAAATCCTCCAAGGGAATTAGTGGGAGCTGCATCTTGTGAGATATTTCAACCTTCACTGTCAGGGGATGGACCACGAGATGTAATGCATCTTTTCCATTTCTAATTTGTATAATTTTATGGCTCATTAATTGCGCATCATACGAATACAGTAACATTTGATGGGGAGTTTTAAACGAATGCCCACATTGAGGGAAAGCTGTCAAACTGAGAATAGACAATGCTGTAGTCCTAAAAACACAGTAACCAAGTAAACCTCTCCCCAATGTAGTTATTATTAAAGTCATTCTATTCTTTTTTGTCTTTATGATTTGTGTGTTGTGTGTCACTGCCTGCAGGCTGGCTGATGGTTTCCTGTGAACCCACCTCACATAGCCCAGTTTCCTTGTGGCGTTCAGGGTATACGTGGTGAATCCATGCTGGCGTCTATGATGGGGAATTCAGGGTGCACCTGAACTTTGCAAGAGTTCTGTTGGACTCAGTCTGGCTCCCATTGGAGCTAATTGCAAAGCTATCACTGACTTCAGTCAGGGCAGGACCCAGGCCCAAAAGGATGACATGGTAAAGAGGTCTGGGTCTTGCTTTTAACATTTAAGAAGGGAAGGCTGAGTTGTGGCTCAGGTTTGCATTCCTAATGTGCCCCAATGGGAGTTCTGGAAATGCACGGTCTAGCTTGGTATTGCTTCAAGTATTTGGTGTTGGGTATTGCAGTAGAAAGCTCTTGCTAGCAGCTCCCACTTCTTTTTTGACCTTGTCCAGGTTTTAATGTTTAAAGAGCAGCCCAGGTGCATACAGCTGGCCAGTTACTCAGCTTTGTGACATCTTAGCTGAAAATTGAGTGGCCAAATGCAGTAGGCCTTACGAACACCTTATACTTATTATATATCATTTCACTGACCACTCACTAAATATAAGCCTAAGCTGTTTCTAGATGTTTTTGGGTACCTCTGCACTTAATGGAAAATCAACGCAGTGGTGGTCGATCTTCTGGGGCTCAATTTAGCGTGCCTAGAATGGCTGTGGTAAATCGAACCATCGGGGCACCGTCAACTCCTCACTTTCAGGAGTAGTATGGAAAATTGATGGGAGGATTTCTCCCATTGACCTCCCGCTGTGGGGACAGCAGGCAAAATTGATTTAGGATACATCGACTCCAGCTATGCAGTTCATGTAGATGGAGTTGCGTATATTAAATCGATTTTTTCCCATAATGTAGACCTGGCTACAGTGTGGTGGTGCTGAAAGTTAAGTCTGAACTCTTAATTCTGAATTTCAGTCTGTTAGCTGTCTTCATCCTGAGTCTTCTCCCTGCCCATATAAACAGCAGAACACCAAAATATATCAATGTATGGCTACGTCTACACGTGAAGCCTACATCGAAGTAGCCTATTTCGATGTGGAGACATCGAAATAGGCTATTTCGATGAATAACGTCTACACGTCCTCCAGGGCTGGCAACGTTGATGTTCAACTTCGACGTTGCGCAGCACCACATCGAAATAGGCGCTGCGAGGGAACGTCTACACGCCACAGTAGCACACATCGAAATAAGGGTGCAAGGCACAGCTGCAGACAGGGTCACAGGGTGGACTCAACAGCCAGCCGCTCCCTTAAAGGGCCCCTCCCAGACACACTTGCACTAAACAGCACAAGATCCACAGAGCCGACAACGAGTTGCAGACCCTGTGCATGCAGCATGAATCCCCCGCTGCAGCAGCAGCAGCCAGAAGCCCTGGGCTAAAGGCTGCTGCACACGGTGACCATAGAGCCCCGCACGGGCTGGAGAGACAGCGTCTCTCAACCCCCCAGCTGATGGCTGCCATGGAGGACCCCACAATTTCGACGTTGCAGGATGCGGGTCGTCTACACGGTCCCTACTTCGATGTTGAACGTCGAAGTAGGGCGCTATTCCGATCCCCTCATGAGGTTAGCGACTTCGACGTCTCGCCGCCTAACGTCGAAGTTAACTTCGAAATAGCGCCCGACGCGTGTAGCCGCGACGGGTGCTATTTCGAAGTTAGTGCCGCTACTTCGAAGTAGCGTGCACGTGTAGACACAGCCTATATGTTCTGCTGAACTTTTATTTGTATTCTTTGATTCCTCTTCCCAAAGAGAGATGAGCTCCTCCAATATTTTAGAGCTAAGGGCTGCCTTTTTTTCCACGAAATTTTATAATGATGCTTTAATAATTAGACAATCCTGAAGCTGGGTAAAAGCCTTTAGCTCGAGGATAGTGTCACATGACAGAGCCCTTATTCCACAGTATTTCATGATCTTTCTTATACTGGTCAGTACATAAAAAGAGTGACACCTGTATAAGTAGGAAGAAGCTCATTTGGGCTACGTCTACACGTGCCCCAAACTTCGAAATGGCCATGCAAACGCCAGGAAATTACCCAAGGTCCTGGCATGGGGCAGCAGCAGGGGCTGGACACTCCTGCACTCCCTGTGGCAGCGGGAAGTGGAACGCCACGGCCCCCGTCCACTCCCCTCTGCTCTCCAGAGCTGTGCATTGCTCCGAAGAGCAGAGTGGGCCAGGGCTGTGGGCATTCACTCCCCTTGCCATCACTGCAGTGAAATGTAATGCAGCAGCCTGGGAGATGGTGAGGGAGCAGAGCAGGCTGCCAGGTCACTCTGGCTCCTCCTACCATGATGGGTGGGGGGGCCCAACCCCTGCTGCCCCCTGATACCAGAAACCCACCCCCCATGGTTGCATCCATAGGACTTTTGAGGTACTTGCCCTGGGGCTGCCCCAAACCACCTCATCCATGGGGATGGTTCAGCAGGCAGTTCTGGGGAGTCCTGTCTGCACCAGGCCAGCCATGGGGCTGCTGCTTCCGTACAGAGCCCAGCTGCTTTCAGAGCCAGGACCCTTCCCCTTATCTGCCCAGGAGAAAGGGGAGTGATATGGGGAAGAGAGTTCCAGGCCCCTGCTTAGCAGACCTACCATACTCTTGGATGGTGAGAACCACACATATGAAATGGTATTTAATGTAAATGTCTGTCATATGACAACAGACTCAGGTAGACTCAGTATCACTGTGTGGCCTTTCAGTCCAATTCTGCCACCCTCATATAGGGTGAGTGGTATCTTACATCAAGAATGGCCTCATTGAAATCAGTGGGATTCCTCAATGTGAATAAGGGTACTAGAGTTAGGCCTTTAATGAGCAGATGCTTTTCAGGCCATCAAACTCATGGAGAGCAGTGTCCATTCCACATTTACCCAGCCCAGAAAGGGGTGTTTAGCGTGTTTCATTCCTTTTCGTCAATGGAAACCTGATCAACTCTCAGGGGCTGCAGAGCTGAAACTGCAACCGCTGAAGCTGTATTGTGTTGGAAATTGGCAAGTCTTTCCACCTGCTACACATCAGCGCCTTTCTGCTCAATCCGTCTTTCCTTGGCAGCATTACACAATGGAATAAAAACATACAGTTCTTCCCAAACGCCTGACTGCTTTAATTTACATACCAGATTAAATGATTTTTGTCTTGTTATTATACCTCCTGACTTCCCTTAGTACGGATTGTTTTAGGCATAAATCACTTGTAGCGGACACATTGCTTATAATTTTCTCCAGAAACCAGTAATTCTTCAGTGCAGTAAATTATCTATAATTTATGGCAGTAAATGCCTTGGAATTGTGCATGTAACATTCTTACTTGCAGTCATACACAGTCATACATGTTTTACCCCTAAGCAGTGTTCCCTATAAGCTGAGCACTTGGGTGGCCATCCGGGAGAAATTCAAATACCACCCAGATCAGAAGCAGAGTGCCACAGCCTCCCACAGTGGTCAGTATATGTTTCTGGTGTTGGAGCACATCTGCACATGCCTTGGTGCACATAACAAAATTTATTCCACACATGGACGTTAAAAATAGAGGGAACATTGCTTCTTAGGTGGCTGCACATCAGTGATGTGACTAGCCAAAGAGCTGGAAAGAGCCACAGTGCTTTGAGATCTTCTAGCTTGAAGAAGGCTGCTTATTTGTGTCTCTATGCGATTATTTATTTGTTTGTTGATTGAAAGTGACTTGGCCACTCCTGGCAGTTAACCTACTTTTATTTGCTGCAATTTAACTCATGAATAAAAAAAGTTTAATGTGTGCTACATGCGATATTTATGTGAGGAGACTAATAACGTTCTCAATCACATATGGTCAAGCCTTCTTTGTTTTCAGCAGTATTTCAGAATTCTCTGGGGTATAGTTTTGGTGGTAGTCTACTGAAAAAACCCACATTTCATACTGATTTATCTGAGAACCATTCACGCCAGGCCTGGAGCTGCTCAGCCATGCTTCTCTTGTATCAGTTGTTCACTTGTCCAGTCAAGTGATAAGCTGAAAGCTCTTGACTTGTAATAATTAATAATACATGTGAATGTGCTACACAGGCCGCTATGCTTGGCAGCTTTGCCGATGTGGCTATACTGGTATATCATATCAGCAAAGTACTCCCAGCCTGGACACCCTGCTGCGTGTGTGTGTGTGTGTGAGAGAGAGAGGTGGCTGTGTTGTACATTGCTGCATGGATGTTGAAGGTTGGAGTGCTTATGGGATGAAAGTCCTCATGCTATTGGGGGCAGAGCTAATGGAGAGGGCCTTTCTTTCCTCCTCACAAGGCCTCAGCTCTTACATTGAGCTGTGTCTTTTTGAGAGCTTTTGAAGCAGGCTGTATAACCCCTTGAACTTCTGCTTCCACAGTCCTGGCACTGGGCATAGTGCACGTATGGGGTCCAGAACAGGCCAGGGAAGGAAGTGCTGAGGAGATGCTCTGAGGACTGAGTTGCTGGTGGGAGAAGTTCAGCAGTGGTGGAGCCTTGATCCTTCTCTCCCTCCCTGTGCTCCTGTTGGCTCCTAGACAACCAGGGACCTACTGCTTTGTCAGACACTGGGGCACAGACCAGGTCTGGGAGCCCCCTTGCCACAGAGTTCCAGGTTGCCGCTCAGGAGCTAATCAATGCTGTGGTGGAGCATTGCTTCAGTACTGAGTGCCAGGGAGGGCAGAGTCCTGCGTGACGACTCCAGATCTGGCTCTCTTCACTCAAGGGAACTAAGCCAGTTCTGTTGTCTTTTAACCCTTTCCACAGGCTGCAGGATGTAGTCAGTAAAGTCAGCTTCCAGTTGGTCTACAAAGCAAGAGCTCTCTGCCCAGCTTAAGGGCCACGTCTTCCATGCAACTTACTGGAAACTTGCCTTGTTTAAATCATCTCGTTATCTGTTTCATTTCCCTGTTGGATGAGCGAGCTGCTCATCTGGCTGATGGGCAGGGTTTGGAGACACAGGAGCGGAAGGTGGGAATCAGTCTCAGGGAAAGACAAGAGAACTGAATTATGGAGGAAGAGGGAGGGAGGAACGGAAATGTAGCATGTGTAAGTTAAAAGAAGCCCACATGCACCACCGTGGCCAAGAATTAAGCCGTGCCCCTGTCACAATACTGCCAACAACAGACATTCAGAAATCACAAGGCAGACCTCAAAATCAAGGTGGGGTTTTTTAAAAAATAATTGTTTTCAGGTGCAGGGTCCATCTGAAGAGCTACCCATCTGGTGTGCATGAGCATTTCATACAGAGTATGCCACATGAAATGCAACATAAAATGGTTCTGGCTGGAGTGGGACTTTCTTACCCTTGCCTGACTCTGGGTGGCAGGACGCTGCCTTTCTATCCTTCTCCCTCCACCTCCACTATCACTGTCCTAGATCTCTCCCTTCTTTGATTCCCCTCTTAGCCCTGCCCAGCCTGCTTCTTCACTGATAGTCCCACATCTTGCTGCTCCACAACCTTACCCACTGCATTCACTCTTTCTCTCCCTCACTACAAAAGTTGCTTCTGATATACTTATTCTCCTCCGATGTTGGGGTAGTGGAACAGAAGGTGATTGTGGTGAAACTAAAAGACATAGGAGCGATGAGACTGCTGGTGATCCAGGAGGCCCTATCCTATCCCTGGCCAAAATATCACAGTGGTGAGGGCTTAGAGTACAACTACACTTATGGGAAGGCTGACCTGCTTGTGGTTTGATTTAGCACCCCTACTGGGGAGGCACTAAATCGAACTGTCATGGGCCGCCATCAACATTGGTAATCCTGGCAGTCATGAGGAAGAAGGGAAGTAGATAGGAAAATTTCTCCCGTTGATTTCCTGCTTTGTGGATGGTGGCAAAAATCAATTTTAGGGAAGTCGACTCCAGCTAGGCAATTCTCATAGCTGGATTTGTGTATCTAAAATCGATTTTACCTCCCAGTGTTAACCTGGCCTAGATTCCCGGTTTCCTTACGAAGGAGGTCCGGCTACATGACAGCTTTTGATCTTGCAGGAATATGCAAATGAGGCCTGAGATATTTTAATTCATGCCTCATTTACATCTTCCGCTCTGCACATTATCATGCCCCTTCCAGAAGGCAGGGCAAGTGTAGATGTGGCCATAGAGTCATGGGGCCTCCAGGAGTATTCATAAGAATGTCCAGTCTCCTCTGTCCCCAACTAACCTTCTCACCCTAATAATGTTTGGGTGCCCTTATAGTACAGTTAATTGTCTCAAACTTATTAACTTACACCTCAACTGGTTTGATAGCTATTTTGTGGTTGAAGATCTGCTGGTCCTATCCTCAATATCCTATCTTAAAATAGCCTAAACTGGGATCAACTGACTACTTACTGTTGCCTATTAGCTGTTAGGCATCCTTGGTTATTACAGTAATACATCTTGTATTATCTTGTGACTTAAGGTCTCTTCTATTTAACTAACGTATGGTAAGTGTTATAGGCCTCTTATCCTTCTGATAAGTGCTGAGCTAATATCTTGCAGATTTGGGCCTGTAGATGACTTGCAGTAATGTCTTATACCCATATCATATATTTATCGGGTACAAGCCAGTCATTATGAAAGGTCTGGTCATCTTCCTCACACCCTTACCGACCTCTTAATCGCCTTCCCTTTGCTAGTTGGGTCAGTCCCCAACTCACTTTCTTACGTTCTATCTTCTTCTGTGTTTGGAACACATCCAAGACATGTTGGATGCTATCGTAAAGAATGATTGTCATTGCAGTGCACGGCACAGAGGAGGTATTGCAACAATGGGTAGCGGAGAGTGTATTTGTTGATTAGTTGTGTTTGTTAATCTAAATTTAAATTTGCCCAGTGGTTTGAATCAACTGGTGATAACCACATGTTAAAGGCATCTTTCCCCCTGACTTACTCAGCAGTGTACCCATAGGAAGGAAAAGTTTAAGCAGATCAGACAAAGGAATCAGAGCACAACAGAGCTAACTAGAGCTATTTAGAATTTCAGACACAATACCGGATACTTTTGAGATTTCCTGAAACACCTTTAACTAGTGCTGAACCCAATTCCTCATGTTTTGATAGTATATTAAGGGTTTTTTTAATATATTATGATCTAATGTAACAAACAGTACTTTGGGTTAGACACACATTCACATTTTAACCTATGGAACTTGATATAAAGTGCAACGTATTTCAATGCTGTAACCTTAAGGATGGCCATACTGGGGGAGACCAAAGGTCTGCATTTAACCAAGTAGTGGGGAGCCTCTTCATACACAAAGCATTGATTTGTTTTAAGGTGGATGAAGATTTTTTAGTCAGTTGCTTAGTCATATTTAGTAGTAGTGTTCTGAGGCAGAAAATAAGAACAGAAAGTCATGGGAAAGGTAAGGAAATGGTTGCAAACTCATAGTAAAAATATTTCCCTAAATCACAAACCAAATTGTTTTAACTAGTAGAATTTTATTTTGCAATTACAACTGCTTAGAAATATTGAACAACATTTAACTGATCTATTAACACCATCAAACACTGAGGCTCTGTTCAGCAGCACAGGTTCTGTCTTTTCTATGGTGCTTTTTCTGCCTCTGCAAAGGCAGCAGAGCTACTTCTCTTAAGTCAGTCATGTAAATTCTTTCCTGGTCTGCTCTTGAGAGTGTTGCTGGCATAGTTATGTCAGTTACAAGTGTGAAAATGTCACATCCCTGACACAGCTCTGTTGGCAGAAACCCTAGAGTAGCTGTAAGTACACTGGCAAAAATGTTCTTTTGCTAGTATAGCATATTTGATTCAGGGAATTGATATAAACTGTACTGGCAACAGAAATGTCTCCCTTCAGTAACTTTGGCTGCATTCCCACACCCCAGAGTAATTATGGTACCCAGGAGCCCTCACCACTCTCCCATATGACAAATCACTAAAGGTCTTGCTGCTCTTAGCCTCCCATGAAGCCTTGGCATCTCTCAACTTTCTTGGTGTGATTTCGCTGTTTACTATCATGTCCACTATGTGCAAGCCCTTCAAAAGGTCAAAAGTCACAGATGATTAAAACATAAAACATGGTGCTCCCAGATCATGGGCCTTCTGTGGCAAGCTATGACAAAGCTACATCCTTAATCACATAATTAATTATTCACTTGGGCCGTATCAAAAGGAACAGTGTAATGAAGAACTAGCTCTTCTCCAAACCATTTTTCTCATCCATAGGTTTTGAATATGTTTAAAGAGTCCTCTCTCCCCTTACCTGTTTGCAAAATATTTTCCATTCCAGTGTTAAGACTCAGATCACTGCATACTCTCTAATACCGTCTGGGGCCCTGTAATAAAGGTTACCAGAAAAAGGATAAGGAGTTGGAGGCTTTGACTTGACCTGTTTCAGAGGTGGTTTGATTTTAGCCAAGTTTATTATAATATTTATATACTAAAAATATAGACTTTGTATCAAAATTCTTGCAGGTACAGCAATATAAATATGGAGTAGCTTTACTGAAGTTAATGGAATAATGCATCATTAACCCAGCTGTAAATGAGAGTGAAATTTGGCCTTTTTCTCACAAACTTAGCATGACTTTAGACTTAGTTTTCTCTCCAGTGCTTTCAAAACTGGGGATCTAAGGATTTCAGAGGAGATTCTCTGTTTTGTTGCTAAAATCATTTTTATTTGATGCTTCCCATTATTTGTAATAGCCTGTAAGAAGTCTAAAAATAAAATTGAGGCCAAGTTTTTCAGGAATAGATGCTTTAATTTGGTGTCTAAATGCATACTCATTCACTTCTACAGAAGCTTCTAGGTTCTCAACACTTCTGAAAATCAGTTCGCTTTTTAGATGGCTTAGGTGGTCTTTCAAAAGTGCCTAAAGGACTTAGGATCATAAATCCCACTGGAAGGCTGTTAGGTACTTCTGAAAATCCTACCCTAATATGGATTTAGGTGCTTGATGTTAGCCTCCTATTCCAGAAACATCTTAGTGGTTTTCCTTTTTTATCTGCTAACTGGAAATTGCATGTGATGTTCAGAGAACGTTGTTGGGGTCATTTTGGAAGTGCAGACACTATCACCCAGCCATTGAAACACAGCAGCATCGTGGGAGGTGTGAGTTTGTAGCTTACACCTCCAGCAGGATCTGGAAGCAAAGCCCTGGAATAACTAAATGGGACAGGGCTGGTTCTGGCACTGATTCTGAGTGAGAGAGACTGAGCAAGCTCCTCCTGCTGAATGCTCCTAGTATTGCCGACCTGGGACCCACATGCTGGACAAGTGTACTTTGAAGTTCCCTTGGCTCTGATTAGATTGAAAGCCTATCACCTTCTTTGTCCTCTAGGATCATCCCTGTGGTCCAACTACCTTAGCTGCAAGGCCAGTTGCCACGCAACACCCTCCCCAGCACTCCACACTCTTAGGCACTCTGGTTCATAGTTTAACCCCTCAGGGACAGGTGATAGTGGGCCCAATTAAGACAGGATTTTCCGAGGAATTACTAAACTAACTACTCTCTCCTTCAGACAACACAAGAGCTATACAGATCCAAGTGACATAAAAACTCACCTCAATATGCAAGTCTTTCCCTCAGTTGTCTCCTTACTCCTAAGCATTCATTAAGATTTGGTCAGTGTCCTTTCATGGTCCCACGGTCCCTTTTTTGGGTTTCTCTCCTTCAGCTCAGGCTTCCCTTGCATATAACAGACCCTGCCCTGTGACTGATGCAGCCAGCTCCCTTTACTTGAGGCTTCTCAGGCATTAAGAGGTCCTCTCTAGCTCAGAAAGTTAACTCCTTTGTCCTGATCCTTCCAGCCGGTGTTTTAAACCCCAGCATTGCCAGGTTGGTGCTTTGTTCCTTCCCCTGACATTTTCCTCTTTAACCCTCTGCAGACCAGCTGTAGAGAATTTGTTCTATCCATGCAACAGCTAGTAGGACTGCAGCATATCTCCTTGCTTATGAGATCACGATTACCAGTATGGAAGAACCACATTAGAAATGTTGGTCAATTAAATGTGTTCTCCCTCAAGAGCTGACATCTTAATTGTGATGTCATGGTTTCTACATAAGTAAGTAAGCAAGCAAGCTAATATCTGTTTATCTGCCATCCTGGCAATGACTTTTGCTGTATCCAATACATCTTCAGTTATCATTGGATAGATACAACTGCTTGCTGCAGTTATCCTTGTGCACTATACAATGAACCCTTTTTGCCTAATGAGAAGGGTGATGCTGACATTAGATAACTGTCTAACAAAATTAGGCATAAAAGCTTCTTACAAACACAGAGAAACCAACGGAACTGCTGATTCCTTAACTTCATGCTCACTGGCCTTTTTGTGAATGCCACTAATTGTTTTTCCCCTTTGCACTCCTCGTTTTTATTCTTGTAGTCCTTGTAGCTACCTTTCCGCATCTGCCATTTCACTGATCCACTAGCTTTGTCTTCTGCAGTGCCCAGGATCACAGCGACTGTGAAATAGCCCTATTGTCTCCGTGTGGCCCAGGCAGAAGATACCTTCCCAGCCCAATGCCACAGATCCCTTTGGGGATAAGCCCATTCCTTGAGCTCACTACAGGGTGCATGAGTTGGCCTGATGTTTCATAGCTGGCTCCTAATATAACTCAAATAGTGCTCCTCTTTCCACTGATAATGAATACTTCAGAATGTGATGTTATGCTCATTCTAGTTGAAACTGGCTGCCACTGATTCCAATTGACACATAGATTCTGGAACAATGCCATATGTCTGTTAGTCAATTGGTTTCAGGACATCGGCTCTCCAGCAGAAGCCAACAGAGACCAGCTGGAAGAGTGTGATGGAATCGATTGGTATTTCTAATAAGATGTGTGTGGGGAAATACTAATCTTTCATTTTTTAAGCACCCACTATGTGCAAGGTGCTCAGTGGTCCACTGTGCAGGCTCCCAAGTACGGACAAGGCTTGTCCTGAAGAATTTGTATTTCTAAACAAGACAGACATAGACTAAACAGAATATGTCGGGAAGAGGGACTGCATTAACCAGAGTATTCATTTAACCCTGTTGCATGGGGAATGCAATGCTAGGGACTCAGCAGCTGCTAATAGAACTAGCATGATATCATTATATGAACCAAAAGGATTGTGCTAATTTCTGGCCTTTGGAGGTTACTGATTGATTAAACCAGTAGCCTATTAGAGAGTTATGATAACTATTATGGCTTAATTAGCACTTTGTTGCTAAAGTTACTATAACTACCAAGCTTTTATATGCCACTATAATTTTGCTCAAATGCTTAAAAAAAGTCCAAGCCCTTATTTAAAAAGAAAAAAAGAAAAGGCAGAAAGAATGTGGACATTGATGGTATCCTGAGCAAAGCCCTAGCTACTCCCCAAAGCACTACGTGGGGGGGTGAGCCAACTGAAGTACAGGTCAGTGTTTTCTACTGACTGGTAGTCAATATTCCCTTTACATTTAGAAGGAAAATGAGATAATCTCTTGGTTTTGGATGTGGCAAACAGTCTCAGGCTTTGATCCCCAGCTGGACCTATTTCCTATACAATTTCTTTCCTGCACAGTTGAATATCAATTATGCAGTTACATGTGGCATCCATGCTACCGAGTGTGTATGCCTCTGGGGTGCAAATGATAGCACGCTATGTTTATGAATAAAGTGATATGTCAGATGGTTTGGTAAAATTTGGGCAACTGTGCACCTCTTGAGGGTATAAAGATGTGCTTCTCAATGGTCATACTGGGGCTATAACATACATCTGTTCCAAACTCCGGCAACATGCATCAATCACAGTGTTCTTGACCTGTTTTCCTGCGCATAGTCTCCATGAGAAAGCTGCAGGATGGCCACTCAAGCTGATTTTCTACATGTCAGGCCCCCAGATAAATACTCACAGTAGCAAAAAGATTTTATGTTATGAGGATTCTAGTGCTTTAGTCCTTCCATGGGAAATCTGTCAAGGGCAGTGTGGGAAAGCAAGGCACGGGAAGGAGACCCAGAGACCAAGAGATCACATAGTTGTTTAAACAGGGGCATGTTCTATTCAGGTCAGCAGCTGCCCAGAGGGCATGCCTTGAAAAATGAAGATGCTATTTTATCACACACCTAAAAATGGACATCTTGAGTGCTGGTCTGAAGAGTTGGGCTGGATAATTTCCCTCTGAAATACATGATGAATTGTTGCTTTCCAAGTAAGACTGGATGACATTGCAAGGAGTTGAAGCTCCCAAATGAAATAAGACTCACTGGAAATGAGCAAGACTTGACAGTTTTGCTAAAAGGCCAATAATCAAGAGAAATACAAATTTATATTTGTTGCTGAGGCAGACCCTTGATGCAATAAGACAAGAATTTGGGTACTGATAAAATTACTGTCAGTAATATACAAAATGGCCATGGGGGAGGAGAACAGGGTGGTGGGAGGTGCACCAGAAAATAGAACTCAGAAAAAAAAATCAATGAGACATACATACTTGATTGTCCTCATTTTCATTATGATGTTTGCTGGGTTTTTCTAGTGATTCAGGTGTGTTTAACATTGATATTCTGGGTAACAATAATACAGTAAACTCTTTCATATCTGGCATTCTATCATCCGGAACTCTCAAATGACCAGCATTTTAACCGTAAGTAAATATTTTCCATCAGTACAGTATACTGAAAGTAAATAGAAATATATACAGCAAAGACGGTACAAGTTTACAGTGTACAATATTACTGTTGTTGGTAAATAATGTATTCTGCATACATTTTTGTTTCTTAATATCTAATCTTATTTTTCTTCCGCATTATGCATTGCTAGGTAGACCTCTCTGTTATCCAGAATATTTGAATATCTGGCAACCTCCTGGTCCCGGGGCTGTCACATCTGAAGGAGTTTCCTGTACTGTACTTTCCCTTTGCATAGCCACATCCTCCAAGTATCTGAAAGTGCTTTGTGAATGTGATGTTGAGTTTATCCTGCACAGGTTGGAAAAAGGCTAATTTGGGCCTGAGGATACATTTATGGGGCAAGCTGCAGCCCCTGGCACCAAGTCTTAGTTTGAGCTGTGGTGCTAGGAACAGCTGTATGGGCATTGGAGTCTTGATGCTGAACCCTAGGGAGAGGATGAACTTCACATCCTGAGCTCTAATGTCTACACATCTGTTTTTAGCATTATCCCAAGAATCCTGCAGGAAACAGCCTTTAGGAATGGGCAGGGCCAAACCTGCCCTTCCCCAAACCCTTAGAAGGTATAGCATGAACACCACAAGCCCAAGTCTCTTGACTTGGTCTCTGAGACTCACTGTGGTGAGCTGCAGCTTGCTGGGTAGATGTACCTGAGAAGCTAGTAAAGCGGCCTGGGGGCACCTGGTGGCTGTCAGAGCTAATTAGAAATAAAACCCAGCTGGAGGAGAGCAGGTTTGTCTTCTTATGGATCTGGGTGAGCCCAGGTGATGGGAAAGAACTTTTTCTACCCTGGGATGTAGTCAAAAAAGAAGTGGGGGCAGAGCCAAGGGGATGGGACAGAACAGGACAGACTTTCTCAGGAGCAAGCTGGAAGCTTAACTGGGATAGGGAAAGGGGGCCTGATGAGGTGGATGTTGCTAAGAATGCTGAGTAAGGGAGGAGTGTGCAAGACCGTGGCTGAGTGGAATGATCAAACCAGAGGGGAGCAGTGGGCAGCAGTAGAGCCAGTAACAGAGGCCGGCCGGTGCGGACTTGCCCGTGCTTAGGACTGCTGAGCCCAGCTGGGTTGAAGATTGGTTTGAGTGCATTTTTGTTGGACTTTGATAAAGGACTGCTTGGCTTTGGAAGGGGCTGGGCTCAGTATAATGGTGTGGCTGGAGATCCAGGTTGTTCCTGTGCCCAGAGTAGGCTAAAGAAAAGTGTGTGTATGTAGCGGGAAGGGAGGCGTGGTGGATGAAATACTCAGGCACCATAGCTGCAATTCCACATCTGGCCACAATAGGCTGTTGGGGTCACAACTTTACCATGACATTCATTCAAGACTCACAACATCCGTGAGAAATTGTTAGCACAGGTTGAAACTCTGTAGTCCGGCACTTTAGAACCTGATCGGTGCCATACGAGGGAATTTGCTGAACCATGAGAGGTCAATATTGTCTAACAGCATTACCAACACTTTCACTGCTTACTGGGCTCTTAGAAGACATTTAGGGGTAAATTACAACTAAATAACAGCACAGAACACTGACAGCCAGGACTGGTGTCTGTAAACAAACTTTATGGGACCATGGGAAACTTGGCCAACCCCATGAGAAGTGGTCATGAGATGTTGGACTTTGATAGAGGACCGCTTGGCTTTGGAAGGGGCTGGGCTGAGTATAATGGTGTGGCTGGAGAGCCAGGTTGTTCCTGTGCCCAAAGTAAGCTAAAGAAAAGTGCGTGTGTGTATCAGGGAGGGAGGGGTGATGGAGGAAATACTCAGGCACCATAGCTGCAATTCCACATCTGGCCTCAATAGGCTGTTGGGGGTCACAACTTTACCATGACATTCATTCAAGATATGCCTAACTACCTTTAATTTCAGAGGTCTTAAGTATCCTAGAAAATGCTACTACTCTAGGCACTGGATTGTCTTGCTAGTATCTCTGGGAACACACACATACACACACACACACGCACGCATGCACAGAGTTGCTTCCCAAAAGAGGTAATTACACCACTGCGTACAAACCATTGTCAGCTACCTCTGTTTCAGCCTCCCTGGGAAAGTAGCACTGTCAGAATTAAGTGTTGACGTAGCAGCTCTACCGGATAACTGCCCAGTAATGGGCAATGCTTCAGTGGCCTCTCGGACTGAACGTCTGAGTTCTATGGTTGAGAGTTCTGCAGGCTTTTCACCAATGTACCAGGGTACACATTGCTTAGGTCACCTTGTGGGCTCTCTACCTAACATCCACTTCTTTGCAAATGTGTTACCAGGCCGCTTTTACAGCACATCTGAGATTCCACAGTATAGATGGTGTTACTCATTCAGCTTGCATCCGGGCTTACTGCAGATGATGAGGAGCTAGCGAGAGCTGGACTCTGCAATTCAGAATGCTTTGGTTTATGACGCCAAGGCTAAACAACTTGTCCAGAAGCCCTTAGTGGGGGAAACAGAGCCGGGAAAAGATAAAAGGGGTTTAAGGCAGAGGCACATACACTGCTCAGACTCCCAAGAGTGAACTGGGACAGGACAAAAAAACTTGCCTTTTTTAAAAGAACTGGTGTGGGCTAACTGACAAAGCCAAACTTAACCCTGGGGAATGGTACAGAGCTACCAGGCAATGTGATCCCAGAGGGGAGGAAACCATAGGCAGCGACCATACCTACAAACTGGCCTTGCTTGCAATCATGGTCTCAACTTGGGCTATGTCTAGACTGGAGAGTTTTGTCAGAAAAACGGTCATTTTGTTGACAAAATCCGTGGGGCGTCCAGATTCCCAAGGGTGTTCTGTTGACAGTAAGTTGACAGAACGTAGCACTTTTGTCAACAGCTGTACCCCACTTGCCACTAGGAAGAATGCCTATGTTGACAGAGATCTGTCAACAGAAAGCCAGTCCAGACATTCCAGGGGGCCCTCTGTCAACAGGTCTTCCCCTTTCAACACGGATTCTTGTCCAAAAGCCGCCCAGCATAACTCAGAACTTCAGCGTAACTCAGCAGTTACTAGGTCTTCTTGTGGGGCGTGTTTACTTCAGGAGATGCCCGTGGCTGTGCTTGTATGCACATGGAATGGATCTGGTTCCTGTGATGACACTGAAGGAGAAGCTGAGGTCTGCATAATAGTCTCTTAGGACGGAGTAACATCCCTTGTAATGGAAAAAACAACAAAATTTGTGTGTCCGCAACCAGATACCTCAGTTCAACTCACAGTGATGGCTCCTCTTAATAACCGCTGTGTGTGTCTGTGATATTGTGATGAATATCCCCTTCAAGTGAGGCATTCCTTTAAGAGAAGCCTTTGCCTTAGTAGCATTGTGAACTTTGCCCTTGAAGGCTGGGTGAGGCATGAGAAGCCGGAAGAAACTGGGCCTACGGCAGCCTTCATTTTCTTTGTGTCTCATCGTGCAGTACTTTGTGTGATTGTTGTGTAATTAGTTTGAATGGCAAATGGGATAAACTATAACCGGTTAATGTAGGACCCAGAAGGCTTGGTTCTGCTTATTCTTTTGGTGGTGGTGGTGGTGGTGGTGTTGCTAGGGTAAGATTCTAGAAAATTTGCTCTATCCAGGCCTGGACCAAAATGCCATGTCTTGCAGTGCATGTGAGCTTGCATGTGTGAACCCTGGTCCGATTGCATATGTGATTGTCTCTGGATGCAGATAAATGCATTGTCTTTGCCTCAGAATCTTCACTTGTCTCCAACAACTCTTCCATGGGTCTGTGCATGCACTTGGGGATGAACCCTCTGTTAATGAGGAAATAAGAAACTGGGAACATGTGGGTTAAATATTGAAGCATTTCTGCTGGCCTCAGCTGAGCTGCTGCTTTAGGTGACCAGAATAGCACTTCCTTCAAAAACACCTCAATTCTAGCTCCACTGTTGGCCTCCCTGTCTAGTTAATTAATCTCTTAGGCTTGGAGATTATGTGAATATGGAAAATGAGCAGAATTTGGTTCTCCTAGAATTGCATACATTTGCCATTTGTGGTTTGGAACAGAACTCAAGAGACTGTTTATTCCCTGCTAGGGAAAACAGTTTTTACTTTTCTGAAACACAGCACGCTAGTTTATGGTTCCTGGCAGAAGCACAGTATGTTTGAGCAACTAGTTTGTTTGTTCCAGCTAATTTATAGAGGGGGATGTCAATTTTCTCTTTCCTTGAGAGGAGTGCAGTCATGCAATGTAAGTTCCCACTTTAAACATTGCTTACTTCTAATAGGAATTTTGTAGAGAATACTCTCCAAATTCCAAATGGCTAGGGTGTGCTGAACCCATCACTCTGGTGGCAACATATTAAATGCAATAGCTACTGTTCTGTCACTGTAATATTTTAGTTTTCCAGCACTTCAGGCTCTTGTTCTGGCAACAAAGGGGTCCATGTTAAAGAGTAAATCTCATTCCCAGCACTGGGCCACCATTATTAAACAAATATCAGAAGGATAGCCAAGTTAGACTGTATCATCAAAAACCACAAGAAGTCCTGTGGCACCGTATAGACTAACAGATATTTTGGAGCATAAGCTTTTGTGGACAAAGACCCCCCTTGTTAGATGCATGGGAGGGTGGGGCATTCAGGGGAGGGTTTAGAAAGGGAGTCTCAGTCAAGGGAAAACCAAATGGTAAGAAGAAGGGGTTTTTGAAATCAGGGGGTTGTTTCTAAAGGCTCCCGGCTACATGGGCAGCATGCCGTTTGAAAGCAGAACTTTTGAAGTGCACGCAGCTGCCATTATGCTCATGAGGTGCTGCATATTCACAGCAGCATTTCATTAGGATCTGCCGAAGTGCCACATTTCCATGCCCCCTCCGAAAGGAGGGG
Organism: Carettochelys insculpta; assembly: GCF_033958435.1. NCBI lineage: Eukaryota > Metazoa > Chordata > Testudines > Carettochelyidae > Carettochelys > Carettochelys insculpta. The sequence continues at coordinate 216,282,423 of NC_134138.1, read as the reverse complement.
CTAGTTTGGCCGCAGCCACAGGGTCAAAAATGTGTGAAAGAGGCGTTCAACATTAAAAGGAAAGATTTTACAGCTTCAGAAATGACCATGGAAACTTGCTTCCTTCCCTCCCAATGTTTTGCGTTCTGCCAATTTGAGGGAAATCTAGCCCAGGCTTTTCAAAGCAGGGGTGAGCAAACTTTTTATGTTGGGCCCCACTTTTCATCCCTGCAGTTAGCAGCGCCCACCCCACCCAATACCAAACCTGTCTAATATAATCCGAGCCGATGGAAATTTCGGTTATGTTCATATTTAGAAAGCTCCCTTTTGGCACATGTAAGAAAATAAGTCTGTAGAATGTAAAAACTTTGTGAATCGGTTTGTAAATGTGAACACGCACACATAAAAACAAAACAAAAAGCAGTCAAGTAGCACTTTAAAGACTAGCAAAATAGTTTATTAGGTGAGCTTTCGTGGGACAGACCCACTTCTTCAGACCATAGCCAGACCAGAACAGACTCAATATTTGAGGCACAGAGAACCTAAGCGATGATTTGTCCTCCTTGCTTACTGTTTTTGGTTCTCTGTGCCTTAAATATTGAGTCTGTTCTGGTCTGGCTATGGTCTGAAGAAGTGGGTCTGTCCCACGAAAGCTCACCTAATAAACTATTTTGCTAGTCTTTAAAGTGCTACTTGACTGCTTTTTGTTTTGATAGTGTATAGACTAGCACGGCTTCCTCTCTGTTACTATTCAACACATAAAAACAGTAATAATATTTCAATCTTTTTAATGAGATGGAGGGGACTAAGACCCAGCAGCTCATCATGCTGTGCCCCCTTAGGAAATTTCCTGTCCTCCCAAGGAGGCCCTCCCCGCCTACTTTGCACATCTCTGCTTTGAAGGATTGGCTTTGGGTGTATTCTGCTGATTTGAAATGTGGATGCGTTGACAGAGGGTTTTCCATAAGAAAAATGAATTTTTTTCAAGCCTCCAAGCACCTGCCTGGAGCTGCGTCTACACGTGCACGCTACTTCGAAGTAGCGGCACCAACTTCGACGTTAGGCGGCGAGACGTCGAAGTCGCTAACCTCATGAGGAGATAGGAATAGCGCCCTACTTCGACGTTCAACGTCGAAGTAGGGACCGTGTAGACGATCTGCGTCCCGCAACGTCGAAATTGCTGGGTCCTCCATGGCGGCCATCAGCTGGGGGGTTGAGAGATGCTCTCTCTCCAGCCCCTGCAGGGCTCTATGGTCACCGTGGGCAGCAGCCTGTAGCCCAGGGCTTCTGGCTGCTTCTGCGGCAGCTGGGGATCTATGCTGCAGGCACAGGGTCTGCAACCAGTTCTCAGCTCTGTGTATCTTGTGTTGTTTAGTGCAACTGTGTCTGGGAGGGGCCCTTTAAGGGAGCGGCTTGCTGTTGAGTCCGCCCTGTGACCCTGTCTGCAGCTGTGCCTGGCATCCCTATTTCGATGTGTGCTACTTTGACGTGTAGACGTTCCCTCGCTGCGCCTATTTCGATGTTGGGCTGAGCAACGTCGAAGTTGAACATCGACGTTGCTGGCTCTGGAGGACGTGTAGACGTTATTCATCGAAATAGACTATTTCGATGTTGGCTGCACGTGTAGACGTAGCCTGGGAGTACTTGCTCAGGGGACCGAATTCAAAATAGAGGCAAGTGCATTCCAGAGGGTGCTGTAAAAAACCTCGTCGTTTGTCTCACCTGCCCACCATACGTTGCACCTAGGAAGTGGATATCAACTGTCCTGCTCACAGTTGCTTAAGCTGGGTCAGGCCTTAGGTAGAGCCTTTTTAATAACAGTGGGGAGGGCAGGCTGCCTACTTAGCCTGGAAGCTAGAGACCAGGGAGGATTATAATGCTTGTCTATATCTGGCAGTCAGAGTCAATTTTAAAGAAAGAAAAGTCCCATTGTATTCATCTCTACCACATCTTATGTCTTCTCCACTGCTAAGAGCAGAGGCGGAACTGCCTCCAAATGGAGGACCCAAGTCATCAGGTCACGGTGCACCTCCACTGAAGTGAATGAGATGTTTCCCAAGGGTATATGAGGAATCTCACTACCAGCTGCTATTAAGTCAGTAGGCCCTCTGTGTGGCTGCTGCAGGTCATCTCCTCAACTGTAATGTCAATGGGCAACTCAAGCAGACCCTCCAGGCCTACACAGGCCTGCTGTCGCTCTACAGTTATTGATAGGCACAGTCCAATCCTGGACCCATTTGAGAGACTGTCCACCAGAGAAGGGGAGGAGTGAGGATGCTGTGCGATTGTGGTGAGAGGGTGATTTGGAGGATGGGTGGAATGGAGGTGGGCCAGAGGAGGGTTGAGCACATCCTGATTACAGGGGAAGCTGGCACCTATCCTTCCAGCATTTTTCAGCCTGGCTTGGCGTTGATCTTCCAATCATGAGACAAATCCCCCTGTCAGCTTGACTTCTCAGTGAAAGAGCCTGGGTACACATGTGCACCCCAGGACAGACAAAAGCAGTCCATTACCTTTACTCATAAACAGGAACCCCTCCTGCTGTTTGCTTCTTCCTGTAAACTTCCTCTCTTCGAGATTTGGGTTAACAGTTGGCTCAGAATGCAAACAGACATCTATTGTCAGATGAAATTCTCACTACACACATGACCAGGCAGACACATCTCTTATCAGCTGCTTGAAAGGAATTTATCTAAGACATGTTTCTCTCTGGTTCCCTGCCTTAACAGCATAATTTTGAGTACAGGCGCACAAATCCTTAAATATTATCCATACATAACTTATGTGGTGATTATGATGAACAGTGAGCTGTTGGTTCTCAGTACGGACTTTGTATGCCACTTGCTAATGCATATATCTGACCCAGTGGATCTCCGTAAAACTCTGCAACCCCTATGCCCTCTGCCAGTTACCACCAAGAGGCCTCTGGGTACCCAGAAATCAGGCAGTGGATGTGCTGCAATGGACACGTGGGACAGAAGTGAGGAAAATCTTTCTAACTGTAAGAGTAGTTAAGCTCTGGAATAGGCTTGCAAGGGAGGGTGTAGAATCCCCATTATTGAACGTTTTAAAGGACAAATTGGACAAACATCTGTCAGGGATATTCTAGGTTTAGTGGGCCCGGCCTCACTGCAGGGGCATGGGCCTGATGGCCTTTTGGGGTCCCTTCCAGCCCTACATTTCTATAATGTTATTTTAAAATATCCTTGTGATAACAATGCCCCTTTAGGATAAAACAAACTACAGGTTGAACCTCTCTAATCTAGAACTCTCTTGTTTGGCAACTTCAATAATCCAGCATGATTTTAGTTAACCAGATGACCACTTATCATGGGTATGGCCAAGTTTCCCGAGCTCCCATGCAATTTGTTATTAGACACCAGTCCTGGCTGTCAGTGTTCTGTGCTGTTATTTACTCCTAAATGTCTCCTAAGAACCCAGCAAGCAGTGGAAATGTAGGTAATGTGCTGGACAATATTGGCAGTCCGTGGTCCAGACAATTCTCTCGTCTGACACCGGTTAGGTCCCGAGGATGCCAGATGAGAGAGGTTCAGCCTGTAGTTCCTATCTTAGAAGGTGTCACTAGGTATTTTAGTTCAGGTGGGGCTCTTTGCATGTGTGCTACCTACCATGACACCTCTGCCAAAGGCCATTGTGAGAATGCATGTACCTCTTTAACGTAAGTGTATAGTGAACGTCAGTAATAAATTGGTGGTGTCCTCAACTTACAGAATTCTTAAATTACAATAAGGTTTGTCTTTATGTAGCGCCCTACATGGTGTTGGAACAATCTTTATAGCATGAGTTGCTGAAAGGTGAAAAGCTGATTATTATTGCTACTTTAAACCAGGGGGTGCTGCTGTAACCCCAGCATCATGAGAGCGATGTGCTCAGTGGGCTTGTATTTGCAAAACAGATCTACTTAGGACACATCTTCATTCTGGAGAAATTCGATGCTGCTGCGCTGATCTTCTGGAGTTCGGTTCAGGGTGCCTGGTAGGGATGTGCTAAATTGAACACACAGGGCCCCTGCATCGCCACCAGTACTCCTGCCCATCCCCAAGAGTAAGAGAAGTTGAAGGCAGCGTTTGCGCCCATTGACCTTCCTGCTCCCATTGGCCTCCCTCAGTGGACATGGAAGCTCGAATTATGATATGTCAACTCCAGCTACGTAATGAACATAGCTGGAGTTGCATATCTTAATTCCACCTTCCCCTTTAGCGTAGACCTGGCCTTAGATGTGTAACTCCTGCCCCCTTCTTGTATTAGACAAGGGCCCAAACTGAGACCTTAAATCTGCACCTCACTGTTCCCTATAAGTTGTGTGCACTTGTGCAGCCACTCAGGAATAATTCCAATGCTGCCCATATGATTATCAGTGTGCCCACAGATAAGCTTGTGTTTCTCTTGATGGTGTGCATTTACACATGCCTGGGTGCACATTACAAAATTTATTCTGCACATGAATGGAAAAAAATCTGTGTACAGGTGGAAAAGATAGAGGGAACATTGCTGTACGTCCCTGGATTTCGGATGGCTACGCTGCCAAAAGCTAGTGTCAAACCCAACTCAATTTTACAATGAAGGCTTAGTTGTAGGAAGGGTCATGGAATCCCCAGTCCAAGCAGCTGGGAATTTTTGGGGACGAGGGTTCTGTATGCAGACTTAAACTGAGATCCCAGTCTCATACTTGAGCTCTCTCTGGTTTGCACATTCAGAACTGAGAACTGTGCCTTGTACACTCAGCTGTGTCGAAGACACAAATTTTGGTTTTAATGCAGGCAAATGGAAGCTTGTTCATTTTTAAAACCCCACTGGCCTCAAAAATGTGTCAGACAAAGCATCAACTGAGGATGAATCAAGAGCTGTGTCTCCTTAGAGACAGATGCAACCATACAGCAAGTTAAGAAAGGAAAAAGCCATGCACAAGGTGAAGAAGGAGTAAAGAAAGAGGTGTATGTGTTGTGGAGGAAGGGAGCATTGCTGCAGAATGTTTTCTGTGAGGCATTTGCTTTGTCCTCCGCTTCAAGGGCCTGGGGTTTTTGAACTTCTGGTCATACTTCAGGGCTAATCTGTCTTTCATGGGGAAAGGCTGGGTTGAGGGCTGAGAGGATAATGGTTGAATAAGGGAGACTGTTGCTTTGAAGGTGATGGTAGGATGAGGGTATCTCTTTTTATTGAGGATTTATCTTGTCCTGTGCTGGGCTGTATATTAAACTGTTTACAAAAGGCCAGCGACAGCCAGAGAGGCATTTAAACCCATTGCATTTGAACTGAATGACTAATAGGGAAATAAAATAATTGCTATTGTCTGTTTTGGTGATGAATTGGATGTGTTTGGGCGGGGGTGGGGACAGCAAAGAAGTAGCGTTGGCATATTTGGCTCCAGAGTAACACTTTATTTAAGCAGCTTCATACAAAGATAACCCTGTATGTCAGTTCAATCAGCAGCATGTCAGTCAGCACTTCTGGTTAGACGCTTCCAGAGTCATTCATCATTCAAAGCTATAAAAGCCATTTACCCTGGTTCAGCCAACCAATCAGAATCCCAAGAAAAGGGAGCAGGAAAGAAGCACTAATAATTATCCTTAGTTTCCGCTTAACTTTAGTAACAACAATTCAGTGCATCCTGTGTGGTAGGATTGTGGAGAATTTCTGCTGAACTAAGCAGCTTCCTTCCCTAGGTCATTTGAGCGGGGGTGGTCAGAGGAAAGCAGAAACTTAACTAGTTGTGTACCAGTTTTGGTCTTGTGTGTTTGCTTTACAAGTCGTGTTAGTCATGTTTCACTAACTGAGAGTGAAATCTAAGGTCCTGTCCATTATAGTCTGATTAAGTCCACAGGGCAGATTATTTCCCTCAACGAAGTACGTGGAAAACTCCAGTTCACTTAATACGTGGCTTAGGTACAATGCATGCTGGGAGGGGAGGGGGGTTCTGCAGTAGGGTGAATTTCACCTCCTAGGACAGTTGTTTGTCTTGATTACTCCTTATGGACTTCCTCTGGCTAATTAACTATTAAATACAAAATACCAGAGGTTGACAATCACAACAAAGCTTAGCATACTTTGTAGCTTCGTCTTGTAAATGACTGCAGTAGCAAGGGTAGCAAATATCACAGGGCAGGTCTTAAGGTGCTTAGGAAGCCCTTCTCTATCTGTTGCCTAATTCCAGTTTGTTTCTTTCTGGCTGCACTGATGGAGGGCCTGGTCCTGCAAGCCTTGCCTTTTAGGTACAGTCAGCTCATACGACTGAGGAGAAACTATGGGATCCCAGAGGTGTCAAAATAAAATGATCCTTCAGTGTTGTTGGTTCTTCCGTGCAGTGAAGCATTAGGCACGTAGAACCCATCCAGTCACACCGAGAGCCCCGGGACAGAGACAGTCCTGACTCAGCTGCAAGTGAAAGACAACCCCCTCCCCCGCCCAGCAGGATGATGCAGTTATGCAAACGCTACCCACCAGGATGTGCAGTAACACTAGTTGGGACCCTGGAATTGAGTTTTGTGGGGCCAGGAGAGACATCACTCTCCCTTGTCGTTAAAGTTACAAGGACTGCAATGACCAAAAACGGAGAACCTTATCTGGCAAGGTGATGTAAAACAGACACATCTAGTTGCGTTTTGAACGTCTATTCTTTATTTTGCTAGTACTATATGTCTAGCAAGTTTTGTCAATAAAACTGGTGGAACATCTACTCACAAATGAGTTTTGTTGACCATTTGCCAACGTTCTGTCTCAAACCCATGAGGCATAACACTGCTGTCGACAGATTGTGTCAACAAAAAAGCTGTATGGATGCCTCTGGGGGGCCTTCTCTAGACAAACAGGGTATCCAAAACATTGGGCAGCCCTGTCTGCCATGCTTCCTGTTTAGTCGAGAGAGTGCCGGACAGTCCGGTTGCTCTGTCGATAGAGTGGAGCATTCTTCCGATTGGCTTTTGTGTGTGGCCGCACTCTGTCAACAGAGGTTCTGACAGAAAAATCTCTTCTGACAGTGACTTCTGTCGACAGAGTGCTGTAGTGCAACATAGCCAATATGTTCTCTGAACCCCAAGTCCTCCCTTCAAGTTTATTATTAGTTAACAATTTCTTAATGGACTTGTGCATTTATGAATAAAACTCAACAGCAGTTAGAGCCCTAGTGGAGACCAGTACAGTGCCCATCTGCTCTGCCACTTGCTTTCTGTGTTGGCATTCCATACAACTTCCAGCCTGTCTCATTGTAACAGGCTAGGATCAATTTTCCAGTGGCAGCGTGGAAATAATAGCACAAAATGTATATTAATACAGAAATATATTGTGAAACTGCCCTTAAACAAACAAATGAGCCACTTTAAAATATTACAGCTATAAATGACCATGACAGTAGCACTGCACATATAATAAAAAATAACTACTGAAGAGAAGCTGCTGAATTACTATAGTAATAAACCAGATGTGATTATTATCATTTAACACGGTCATTGAATACCATGAATCCCTGAAGCCATTAAAATATTTATGATTAAACATTTGCTATTCCGTATAACAGAACATATAGTGTGGTACTAAAATAGCTGTTAAAGTATTGTTTTGGCTAATATATGCCAGTGTTGTAATAGAGGTCACTGACACTGTCCAAGTTCCTGAGAGGAAGCACTAACAGCTGGGTGGTTTTTTATTTTGTTTTTTAAAATGACCTGGATTAGTTTAGCTACATCTAAGTTATACTATTACATATATGCACAGAGACACCTATCTATGTAGCTATGAGGGAGCAAATGCAAATATCTGATTTTATTTAATGGGAGATGGATATTTTTTATTCAAGGAATAATAAAAAAATATTTTGCTAGGAAAAATACTTGAGGCTGGACAATGTTTATTTGCAAAGATAAATTCTAATTCTCTCCAAGACTCTTAGCTTTTAGGCCCCAGATATTCCATGGTTATAAGGTAATCATAAAGGTTTACCTGCCTGTTACTTTCTGGTGTTTAAAAGAGCTGTTGTGAGCTTTTAAAGTGATATCCTGTGTCTTGAATTGCAGGTGAAGGATGCTGAAGTAGGTCAAAAGAGTGACGGAAAGTATTGTAATGAAATGGTTAGTTAGTACGGGCACTATTTTCCTCTGTTGGATGACATCAGAACTGCTCAGCTGTGTTTCATAGGGCTAATACTGCAACAGGCTAATTGGGATTCTCTGCTAGCTGAAGTGTTAGAAGTCTGTATTTTATTGCAACAGGAGCTTCTGTATACTATCCTTTCCCTGCGCAGTTCTGAGTGGCCACTGTGAGCAGCATGGTGAAAACTGTTAGGTCCCCATATGGTCACTCTCCTTTAATGTGTGTTTGCTGACACAGAGGGGGAGTCTTACATTCTACAGCAGCCTTTCTCAGCCTTCCTAATACCAGGAGCTGGCTTGCTACCTTCCTAACCTGCTATTTAACTCACCAAATAAATTTCATATAGTTTCATCTTGTATGCTTTCCATTAATATTATCATCAGGAGCTAACCTTATGGGCATAGCTCTTGATGAATTTTAGCTAATTCTACATTGTTGTATCTAGATATTATTACACGGGACGTGGAAGGCTAATTTAATTAGCATAGCTGTGAATCAGTACTTTTTCTTATACTTAGCCCTCTGAAATAAATAAAGATGCTGGTGGCCTATGGAAAAAGTTTAGCTTAGGGCTTCTGAGTTTGGGTTTAAGATCAAATCAAGGAGATGTGCAGGCAGACTTCGGATGGTGAAATATCCCCAGCTGTTCTTGAAGAATTTAGCCTAAAATATCAGAAATATTGTGTCACCAACAGATCTCATGAGATTTTTCACCATTTGGGATGAAAATTTCATGAGAATCTGTAAGTTTCTAGTGGCCGTGGAAAACAGTTGCTTTCCAGTTATATGCCCATCCTGGAAACAGTTACTATTTGGCTAAATCCAAGGATCTGAACCAAAATCACCCTGGCTTACTCCTGTGGAACTCTGAAGAAGACCAAAATCACTTTAGCCTCCTGTAGCTAATACTTGAGCCAAAGTCTCTGCTCACTGTGAATTTAAATCTATTTTAAGTAGAGTGCCATACTCTTGTGCACCTCTTTATTAAATTGAGTGATCAATGCCCAACAGATTTATGCCCAACATTTTGTATTCTGTCTCCAGGCAAACTGCATTGATTCCCTTCCGGATCCCCTTCTGTTCTGCGAAAGTGCAACTGTGAGGTTTTTCTTCTGATTAGTTTTAGGACTGTGTGAAGAGTTGCTTGGAATTAGTAGCTGGCAAACCTGAAAAATCAACTTGCTAACTATAATCACTGTGTGCTTTTCCTGTTTGGGGCCTGTTTTGGTCCCTGTTCCTGCAACTGAGAGTGTGATGCTGCTTCAGTGGAGCATCACATAGGGGATCGAGGCCTTGTTTAAGAATAAATAAATAACCCATACCAATTTGCATTGCCCCAGTGTTTATATGTACAGATGCAGTCCTTGATCTGCTCTGTGTTCTCTCAGCACAGGGACATATATTCAGTGGCAGAAAATTCTGCAGAAGGAGAGCTTGTAAAGGAGTTAAGCATCCAAATCCATACCTTTAATGAGGGGGCGAGGAACATGCATGACCTGGATGTACTTAGTCAGCATATTCTCACTGCAGTTTCTCCCCGCAGAGCTCCACCCATGGAAGTTAAAGCTGCCACCCTATAATGCAACTCTTAAAGAAAAGCAGTAGTAGAAATATCATGTAGCTTATTTTCAGGCACGATAGCCCTTTGTGTCTTCCTGCATCAGCAGGGTTCAGTCTGTTTCAAGGTCTGGAACCCATTTTCTGAACACAGACAAGATGTCTACAGTAGGGCCGTTTCTACACAGGGAGCGAAAGATGCTAATGAGGGGGGGATGCAAATTCCCTGTGCCTCATTAGCATAATGTCATGTGATTTGGAATCCAGAAGACCATTCTTCCTGACTCCAAAATGCCATGTAGAAGTACGGCCCTGGGGGGCCTTCCAGAAGGAAGTCCTCCTTCCAGAGGCCCCTTCTTCCCAAAAATACAGGGAGGAAAAGATGCTAATGAGGCACAGATGCAAATTCCCCACACCTCATTAGCATAATGTCATGTGATTTGGAGTCCGCAAGACCGTTCTTCCGGACTCCAGAACGCCGTGTAGAAGCCGTGTAAAATTTTTGGGAAGAAGGGGCCTCCGGAAGGAGGGCTTCCTTCCAGAAGCACCCCCCTGGTGGCCACGCTTCTACACGGCATTCTGGAGTGTGGAAGAACGGTCTTGCGGACTCCAAATCACATGACGTTATGCTAATGAGGTGTGGGGAATTTGCATCTGTGCCTCATTAGCATCTTTTCCTCCCTGTATTAGCATCCCACTTCTGAAGGAAGTGGCCTGTGTAGAAACGACCTAGGATTATTTATGTAACAGCAACATACATGGCTCTGATTGTATATATGGAACAAAGAAGCTGGGTTTGATCACTTACTCTGTTACAGTCAGAGGTCTGAGGATGTGAGGGGAAGTCATGATGTCATTTTCTCTCTCTTTCTGACATGGGCGTCCAACCCCATCGGTCAAGCAGCCTCCATAGTCTGTGTGCTCTCTCTGAGAAGCCTTTCAAGATGGCTGCTGGTCAGATAGAGTCCATTTAATGGGCCATCAGCACTTCTGGCTACTCCTTTGTTGTAGCTATTTCAGTAGCACACACTGCAAAGCTTCATAATGTCCCATACAATGCTAGCACCTACAATTCAACAAGATGTTAATGTTCAACAGATCAAGACTTCTAAAAAGATACCTCTGAAGGTATACTATGTATGAAACATATCACAATTATATCAGAACAATGAAGGTATAGAATGCAACACTCAGAAAATCTTCAACAGATCTATTTTCAGTTGGAAAGTGCACTTCCGTCTAAATAGAAAGGCTTTGTGAAATGTTGATTTCATCACTGTTCTGTTTCAGAAGAAGTTTCGTCAATGACAAAGTGTTTTCCCCCTTTTGAAATAACATTTTGTTTCAAATGTTCAAAATTGTGTATATTTTATTAGTTAATGTCGAAATCCCACAACATCTTTGAAGTAAAATTTCCTTTTGAGTCATCTGAGGATTACAGCAGAAATGACTGCATTGAGAACTTTACAGTTTTTGGTTTCTGTTCCAAATTAAAACAAAAACACATCTCAATCCTCTGTTAAACAGAAGTTCCATTCTCCTCACAGCCCTCATAGCAACTCTGGTTACAGACAGTAACACTACACCTAAATATTAGAAATTTGCAGGGTCAGACTGTCTGCTGTTAATCAGGATCACTCTGTGCGAGTCAGTTTAGTATCAGAAGTATCTTCACTGCCTGGCAACAGCAAAAAAAAAATGGCGTGAACATAATCAAGCCCTATATATGAATTTCATCAACCTGACTAAAGCATTCGACTCACTCAGTCATGGTGCCTTGTGGACCATCCTCTCAAATATCAGCTGCTGCAAAAAATTCATTAGCATTTTAAGCCTGCTTCATGACAATATGACTGCCACAGTATTGAGCGATAACAGATTCCAAGGTCAAAACAGGAGTCAAGCAAGGCTGCATTATTGCCCCGTCTCTGTTCTGCATTTTCATCACCATTACCCTTCACCTCTTTGATGGCAAGCTTCCAGATGGTGTGAAGATTGTCTATAGAATGAATGGGAAGCTTTTCAGTCTCAGACCTCACAACCTCTACCATAGAGCTCCAGTATGTGGATGACAATATGATTGTTACTCTTTCTCCCACAGCCCTTCAGACCATCTTAATTGCCTTTGCGGAAGCATACGTGACTCTCAGCCTCACACTGAACATCAAAAAGACCAGCGTGCTCCACCAACCTTCACCGACGGGACAATCTCATGCGCCTTCTATTGAAGTCAATGGAGAACTGCTGCGAAATGTGGAGCACTTCCCATACCTTGGAAGTCATCTTTCCACTAAAGTTGACTTTGCTGCAGAAATCCAGCATTGTCTGAGCCATGCAAGCTCTGCTTTCGCCTGCCTGAAACAAAGGGTTTTCAAAACCAGGACATCTATCCCAAGACAAAGCTCCTTGTATACCATGCAGTGGTTGTTATATTATATGCATGTGAAACCTAGACAGCATACAAGCGTCATTTGAAGGCACTTGAACAGTATCATCAACACTGCCTCAGGAGAATCCTAAATATCTCTTGGGAGATGAGGTTCATGAACACTAGTGTCCTGCTGAGGGAAGTCCTATGGGACCTACATCTTACACAATGATGATGACTGCCCTGTATCCCCCCACAATAATTTCAAGCATTGGTGATATTCCATAATTTTAACATTTGGTGGTAACATAATTTCTGATTTTACAACAAGCAAGTTGTTTACAATAGGTGAAACACCACTGCATCTTTTCTTTTGACTACCTTTCAGGTCTTACAAACACAGCATCGTCTGAGCCGTGCAAGCTCTGCTTTTGCCTGCCTAAAACAAAGGGTCTTCGAGAACTGGGACATCTGTCCCAAGACATAGCTCCTTGTGTACCATAAAGAAGTTGTTCCAACGCTACTATATGCATATGAAACCTGGACAACATACAAGTGTCATTTGAAGGCACTTGAACAATATCATCAACACTGTCTCAGGTGAATCCTAAATATCTCTTGGGAGATTAAGTGCATGAACACTAGTGTCCTGGAAGAGTCAAATATTACAAGCATTGAAGTCATTATCATTCATCAACAAATTCTTTGGACTGGTCACATGGGTCGGATGTCTGATCGGTACCTCACAAAACAGATTCTGTTTTCCAGACTGGAGGAAGGACAGAGGAGCATTGGGGGCCAGCAGAAGTGATATAAGGACATGATGAAGGCACACATGAAAACATGCAGCATCGGTGTCGACACTTGGGAGAACCTTGCCCAAGACCATCCCCAGTGGAGAACAGTAATCTGTGAGATGGAGGCACAATTTGAGAGGTCCTGCTGCAGTGCAGATGAAGAGAGGTGGAGAAGAAGAAAAGAGCGTCAAAAACTGCCCCGCGCCCCTCCAACAGCTGCCAACTCCTGCCTCTTCTGTGATAAGATCTGCAGCTCCAGAATTAGGCTAATCAGCCATCAGTGGACTCACAAATAGGAGGGTGACATGAAGAAGTCCTACTCATTATCGAGTGACTGCCAAGATACAAGTCAATTTATTATCAGAAGTATTACTCCATTTCTTTTTACTTCTACTGTAGTACCATAAATATAAAGCAATCAAAGAAATGGTACTATAACAAGCTAGTCTATCCAACCATTTGTTCATGAGGACTTTATTTTCTGTGTAATATTTTATGTTATTTTCAGTGTAATTTGGAACAGGCAAGCCTCAGCCCGCTGAGAATTGATTTTTGTGACCTCAAATATTTAGAATTATAAGAGGAAATAAACCATTACACGATAAACAAGGAAACATGGATACAATTACTTTCATGATGTAATTTTATTCATTCTAGTTGTGAAAATGAAGAGCGAACACTGCCCTGAGCACTTCAGTTCTGAATGCAAACTGTACAATCTATTATTAAACAAAGTCAAAAGCAATGTGAAAGATCTTGAATCTATTCAAGACATGCACCTCATTACAGACTTAGCAAATTAAAACACAAATAGGATTAGAAAAGAATAATGTAACAATCTCCCACTATGGTCCCTGGAGCATTAAGTCATAAATTGGGTTTGCATTAAATTGTGCCTGCAGTATTGAATTCAGGAAAAGAGCCATACACTGAAGATAAAACTGGCTGGGCTAGCCAGCACCTGTATGGCTATGTGTTTTTGAAACCATACAGTAAATTTGCTAGTATCTGGGAAGACACACACACAAAATTAGTATTGTAGATTGTAATTAGAATATATAGGTTATGTATAGCAGTCAGTGGCTGCAGATATGTTAACCCAGTCTCTCCCTGAGCTGTTTTGCTGCCTTTACTGCTCGGTTAAACATGGAAGCTAGTGTAAATACTTTTCACTAGCTCAGCCATTGTGATGAACTATACAAGCTCTCTGGTTTGTGTGAGTTCCTATTACATTTTCTTATATAGAGGAAAAACATCTTATGCCAACCAAAGGACTGAAGAGAATAAATTCCTGCATTATTAGATGTATTCTGTTGTTATGGGAACTAAAGTAGTAAGTGATTTAAAAAGGATTTAGGTAATTATGATCAGTCTTTGGCAATAGATATACAAAATGTAACAAGGCTTTCAAAAAGGACTAATTTCCTTTTAAGAGGATGCAGATTTTTGAGAAATACCATCAATAAATAAATTGGGTCAAATTTATCCCTGGTGCAATTCAAGTGAAGGAAATGGAGTTATGACAGGGATAAATCTGACTCACTTTTATTAAACAAGGACACCACAACATGATCTGTTTGTTACAGGAAGAACAAATACCGATGTCTCTATTTCAGTTGCCTTATATTTTCCAATATAAAGGGCACTTGCGCCCTGTTCTTTGAGGAGCTCTCACAGCTCCACCTTTGATATTTGACAGGAGGAATGCCATCAGAGTAGGGAAGTGCCTTTTCTTTGTCCCTTGAATATTCATGAGTTTTTGTTGCGATACACTGTTAACAATTGGAACTCCCCTTTTCTCATTTGGTTTGGTCAGGAACACATTGGCAGCATGCCATAGTAATAACTGCATGCCTGAACATTCAAAATCTAGTCCTTTGCTACCATCAAAGCAGTAGACGCTGATATGGGAATATATGGGAGCAGCCAGAGCTTGTGAGGAGAAGCTGGGCAGATCATGATAACCAAGGCATGTTACTCTCTATAGGGCATATAAACTGGCTAGACAGCTGGGAGATAGGCTGGTCCTGGAGACAATTTCTCACTTACTCTATGCTACAAAGTTTAGCCAGCATAGCTGTGTCAGCGAGGATGTGGGGAGAAAGGATAACTGACACAGCTATGTTGACAAAAACCCTGGTATAGATGCAGCCATGTGAACAGAAGAATATTCTCCTGGCTTGGTTAAAACCTGCATAGAGGTATAGCTATGCTGGAAAGAGAACTCCTTCTCATGACTTATGAGGCATCTCCACTAGGCGGGCTCTGTTAGCATGGCTAATACTGGCATAACTATGCCACCAAAGAGTCTAGCATATAGGCAAGTTCTCCATGTATGTAGGTGGGAGGTCAAAACACTGAGGCTGTTTTTCTCTAGGCAAGGGATACAGAGCTGCCTGCTGTCCTGAACAGTTATGCACAAATGTTGAGCCCATGTTGGCACCCCGTGGGGCGACTCTCCAGACTTTCAGACATAGTACCCTCAGGAAGCTCTTGAGGTGGGCAGCAGTACTTAGAAAAGCAAAGCAAGCAACTGAGAAGTGGACTTGGATGGCTAAGTGGTGCTTCTGTGTACTCTTCCTTCCCCCTTGGGTTTTCAAGGGGGAAATTTCTGGTTGAATGGACCTGTTTTTCTTCTCCTACCCTTTGGCAGACAGCTCCCTTTCAGAGCAAGCTTTTAACATTTTTCTTGATTTTCTTAAACAGCAAACATTAGACACATTATTAAGAACAGCAACAACAAAATCATTAAGCACTGTAACATTCTCCTAGGAGCCAGCCTTATCCTTTTAATCAGGTTATGGAAAATTCATTCCTCTTCGAGCCATTTATCTTCTTTGTTTATGCGCATACCAAGCGACCCACTTCTTAGCATCAAAAACAACAAAAGATTCTTCACTATCTAGGTTCTCTTTGTTTTGTTTTATTGGGAACCAAAATAATCAAGGTTATCCATTCTAATTAAACCTAGCATGGCTAAATATCTATCAATTCTATCACAGAGTGATTCTCTCCCACTGAAGTCAGTATGAGTTTTGCCAATGACCTCCATGGGAAGAAGATTGAGTTCAGCTTTGTCTATAATGATAGATTATTTATATTAAAAGGAAGAAGGCTGGGCTGAAATCAGAAGTACCTCGGGCCTGTGAATAGAAGCCATACTCTCCAGCCTGAGTCTGCAGCTTGTATGAATGGCTGCAGAAGAAGCCAAAGCAGGAAGTGCGCACTTCAAGGATGGGGTAAAATGGGGACCATCCAATGTCGCTTATATCTCCAGAACCGTGCAGAGGAGACCTTCCCACCCCCCACAGTCTGGTGAAGTTAGAACTCAGGTAGTGTCTCTTCCTCCTTCTTTCCTGTGACACATGGTGGGTGGAAAAGCGGGGAGAAGAAAGTGTAAAGAGGAACCAGTCAGACGCTCCAGCAGCTGAAGAAGGCACCTTCTGCCAGTCAGAGAACTTTCCACTGTCTTGTCTAGACATTCTCTGCCTTGTGCTGACTGGCTTGTGCCGATTGCTCAGTCTCTTCACCTTGGTTATACTTTTCCCTTGCCTATCTTACCCTGTTCTTCCCTTCCCTGCCCTTTCCTGCCCCACTTATCTTTCTTCTCTTCAGTGGCCCTCTCCCTTCCGTTCTTTTCTGTTCAGTTTGTTCCTTCTTAACTAGTACCTCCTTCCAGCCCTCACATCTATGGAACTAATGTGCCATTTGCTGCCATTGTGCACTCTGTTTTTGTGTGCACCCCTTTCCCCAACCTGAGTCTGCCATTGCATCTGATGAAGCAGGTCTTTGCCCATGAAAGCTTATGCTCCAAAACATCTGCTAGTCTATAAGGTGCCACAAGACTTCTCATTGCCTTGTGTAGTTACATTGTGAGCTCCTCAGGGCAGGGACTGTTCATGCAGTGCTAGCAGAATGAGACCTAATTCTTGATTCTCAGTAGTAAAAAAGGATTAATATTAATTAATTATTAATACATTAATTAAATACTCTGACATTCTCCTGATTCTAATCCTGTCATATGTGTGTAGCAGGCTTAAATTCAATTTCAACATCCATTTATGGTTTAACATTAAAAACACCCCCGTGACAAATTTGGCCCTGAATTTTGGTGCTGTAAAACAGACTCTTCCATAACCTACAATCACTACAAGTGCTTCTGTTACATCTTTAATATTTCAAAGGAAGCATTTTGACAAAATCATTATCCTGTAGAATCTAAACATGGATAACACATGAGAAATTACCTAGTAAATGAGCATGAACAAAACTGAAAGGACCGGGGTGATTTGATAGCAGCCTTCAGATATCTGAAGGGGGGTTCCAAAGAGAATGGAGAGAGGCTGTTCTCAGTAGTGACAGATGTCAGAACACGGAGCAATCATTTCAACTTGCAATGGGGGAGGCCTAGGTTGGATATTCAGAAAAGCTGTTTCAATAAAAGGTGGGGAAGTACAGGAATCGGTTACCTGGGGAGGTGGTAGAACCTCCATTGCCAGGTCTATGTCTAGACTGCAGGCTTCTGTCAACAAAACTTCTGTCGACAGAAGTTTTGTGAACAGAGCGCACCTCCAGACTGTCGGCCTCCCCAGAACAGACTGTGATCTGTTGGCATCCACCTCATTCCACAAGGAAGAAGGGTTGTCTCGACAGAGCAGGTTTTTCCAACATTTAGCTCCATGTGGACAGGGCACATGTCAGAAAACCCTCTCCTGACACAACTGTTGGCAAAAGATATGTAAATGTGTTGCGAAATTTGTGTATCTTTTGCTGAATCTTCTTGGCAATCTACACACAGCCTAAAGGTTATAAAGTCCTGGCTGGGATGATCTGGTTAGGGTTGGTTCTGCTTTGGGCAGGGGGCTAGACTAGATGACCTCCTGAGGTCTCTTCCAGCCCTAGGATTATAAGAGATAAATTGGAACATAAGCTTTCATGGGCAAAGACCTGCTTCTTATGCTCCAAAATATCTGTTAGTCTATAAGGTACCACAGGACTTCTTGTCTCTTTTGAAGATACAGACTAACTCAGCTACCTCTCTGATATAAGATAAATGCAAAAAGTAAACAGCACAAATGATGGAAAAGTAAATTAGAATTTTAAATGGTCAGTTTTGATAATGTGAGTAAAGGGACATAATTTTTTTTTCAAATCTTGAGTTTACCTTTGTTTAAATGGAATATATTGGGTTTTTTTTCCAGTTTTTTTAATTGTTCAGTATTTCCACAAATAATGAACTAGAATTAGAATTTGGATCTTTGGGGCTAAAGATGAACTTCTATTGTATCCAGTGATGATCACCTCAACTTTTAAAATTTGTCACTCATTTACCAAAAGAAATGTTTGGAGTTTGTTTTGTTTTGTTTTTTGTTCCTATTAATTTTTTTTCAGTACAAAGAAAATGAAAGTTTAAGCTGACTCACTGTTAAGTGTCACCTACAAACCCAGCTGTGGCTGACATACAGTATTTAAAATTGCTGGAAGAAGACAGGGAGAGAATATCAGTCGAAGAAAAGGATTAGAGCAAATCCTGGAAAATAAAGAGGAATAAATGATGAATTTTGACCAGGGAGAAAAAAGACTCTTTGTTAATATAACCTTGCATTTGCAACCACCAGGCATCTAACAGAAGACTGTAATTTCATGAGTGATATTAACATTGCTTTTCTTTCATGCTTTGTTTAGTATTTCCAGAACCAAGTGTACTTCTGAAACTTAGCATACAGGATGGTAAAGTATTTGTCCCTGGGGACCAGCAGTGATGACAGTAGCCTAATCAGTCTCTCTCCTCTAGTAGAAATTTTTCAGTGCAAGATCCAAAGATGCATCAAGTGGATATATTTTCTATTTTTACTTCCTGAATTATTACTGGCTGTGAGTGTCAATAATAGATAAACATATCGCAGACAGACTCAGCAAATTCTGACTCAGCTGCCCCAGGAGAGCCACCCCTCAAATGATATCTTAGCTAGGGTGACAGATCTTCCTGGAGGGGGAAGGGAGAAAATTATCCTTCCACTATACCAACCCCTGACCTGAATCATCTGATGAATTTACAGTCCTCAATACAGCTAGGTGTGCGTAATTAATGTGTGCTGGGGACCAGTTACGGTATTTTACAGTTGACATTAGAGTATATTTTTTCACAAATGAAATAATATTTGTTCCCGAAAAGGGAAATAGGTTATAAAACAGAAGCTACTACTATTTGGGTATATTTGCAGAATGAACGACGAATGAAAAATCAAGACCCTGGTATTCAGCATAATGGATGGTTCGAATAAGAGAGGTAGACCCTACAAAGAATGGATAGATGATATAGTAGATTGGTGCAGAGCTAGTCTACAGAAACTAAGCCACTCCACACTGGATGGGGAAAGATGGAAGGAAATAGTGAGGGAGGCATCAGACACCAACCGGCGCTGAGCCCACGGTTATTAATGATGATGATGAAAAGGGAAATAACTATGTAGTGCATATCAGCAACTAGCAGTTGCTTCTGGGCAGAACTTGTGGGGGGCCCTGGGGGGGAGATGATTTGTATTTAGTTTAAATCACTAAGAATAGTATGTTAATTGAAAAGTACTTCTGGATTGAAGGGACTTTTAAACATTGATCATGGGAAGTATATTAAATGAGCGTACGACGAAATAAAGGTAGTAGAAGATGACGTGGCAAGGGTTCTGCATGGCCCTTGACTCCAGATTTCTATGCAAGTTCTATTCTACTTCTCTGCTTACAGTAATGTAAGAGTGTGCCTGGGCACATCATGGGTAACAGAACCTCAGGATCTGGCTCTGGATCTTAGAAGGGCTTTATACAGTTTAATTAATTAATCCTCACAACACTGACAGGAGGCAGGAAAGGAGCTATCATTATCCCCACCTCACACAGTGGGAAGCTGTTGCAGAGCATTTAGGTGATTTCTCAAGTGGAGGCTGAAGCCACCCGAGGGTGTGCCCACACTGCAGCTGGCACAGCATTTCAGCTATTATTTAGTAGTATGGCCAAAAATAGCAATGAGGACACTGTAGCACAGACTCTGGTGCAGGCTAGGAGTGTGAATCTATGCGTACTCGGGTTCCCCGGCCACTGCATTATCATTGCCATTTTTAGCTGCTCTAGCGCTACTAAGTCTAGTAGCCCCTCTGGCTGCAGTGAAGACACACCTTTTAATGTAAGTAAGTGTAACCCTTCTGTTAATGGCAGCTGATCGCAAGAAGGGCCAGGTTCGATTCCTAGGGGATTCCGTCAATAAAGCAACCAAACCGGCTCAGCCCCCACCCAGTAACCTGGAACAATCTCACCCTACCTGCTGAGTGCCTGGAAAGGTAGTTCTTCCCATCTTGCAAGCACAGAGTCTGAGACAGAAACAGCTTGTTTAATAACAGTAGCCTAACAGAAATTTGCACATGTGCTATTCATAACTAAAGGAAAGGAAAACCCCATTAAGTGAGGCACTCTCTCCACAGTCTGCTGAGCCAAGTCCCTTGGTTCGAGCTCTTTATCTGCACACACCCACCTATAGAGTGTACCTCCACCTCAGCTTTCCACTCACAGTACGATCTGGTCCATACCAACCAGAGTTTATAGGTACATCATCATGGAGATGCTTGTCACACAGCAGTGGGATCAGCCACTGGTCACCCACTTGCTGCTTCTGTCAACCACCCCGCCAGCCACTCGTCTGCTGCTCCCACTAGCTGCCCTGCCAGCTGCTCGCCTGCTGCTTTGTGGCTTTGGCTCTCGGCAAAACACTGTGATTTCAGCTCTCAGTGGCTTCAACTCTGGGGCTAGCCACAAAGAATCTCACTACTCACCAGCGTGGATTTTCACAGAATAGCTGTAGATCCCAGCATTGGTCTGAGCTTTAGTTCTGTCTTTGAAGAGCCGGGGGAGGACTAGTCAAACCAGACTTATGCCTGCATAGCCAAAAGGTTCTCAGCCAGCTGATTCACATAGTACCCCATATCCCCCCTTCTGCTCCACAGTGCTTTGCTGAGGGAAGTCCTATGTGAGCTACACCTTACACAATGATGATGACTGCCCTGTATCCCCCACAATAATTTCAAGCATTGGTGATGTTCCGTAATTTTTACATTTGGTGATAACATAATTTGTGATTTTACAACAAACAAGATGTTTACAATAGGTGAAACACCACTGCATCTTTTCTTTTGACTACCTTTCAGGTCTTACAAACATAGCATCCTCTGAGCCATGCAAGCTCTGCTTTTGCCTGCCTGAAACAGAGTGTCCTCGAGAACCGGGACATCTGTCCCAAGACAAAGCTCCTTGTATACCATAAAGAGGTTGTTCCAACACTACTATATGCATGTGAAACCTGGACAACATACAAGTGTCATTTAAAGGCACTTGAACAATATCATCAACACTGTCTCAGGCGAATCCTAAGTATCTCTTGGGAGATTAAGTGCATGAACACTAGTGTCCTGGAAGAGTCAAACATGACCAGCATTGAAGCCATTATCATTCATCAACAATTTGGTTGGACTGGTCAATGGTTCGTATGTCTGATCAGTGCGTCCCAAAATAGAATCTGTTTTCCGAACTGGAGGAAGGACAGAGGACTTTGGGGGCCAGTGGAAGCAATATAAGGACATGCTGAAGGCACACAGGAAAAGGTTCAGCATCGATATCGACATTTGGAAGAACCTTGCTGTCCCTGGTGGAGAATGGTAATCCATAGGGGGTGGTGCAGTTTGAGAGGTCCCATCACAATGCAGATGAGAAGAGGTGGAAAAGAAGAAAAGAGAGTCAAAAACTGCCCCATGCCCCTCCACCAGCTACCAACACCTGCCTCTTCTGTGATAAGATCTGAAACTCCAGAATTGAGCTAATCAGCCATCAACAGACTCACAAATAGGAGGCAAGTATCAGAGAGGTAGCCGTGTTAGGCTGTATCTTTGAAAACAACAAGAAGTCCTGTGGCATCTTATAGACTAACATATTTTGGAGCATAAGCTTTTGTAGGCAAAGAAATGCTTCATCAGATGCATCTGATGAAGCAGATCTTTGCCCACGAAAGCTTATGCTCCAAAATATCTGTTAGTCTATAAGGTGCCACAGGACTCTTTGTTGTTCACACAGTAGGAGGGTGACATGAAGACATTCTACTTGTCATCGAGTGACCACCGAGAGAGAGAAGAAAAACAGAGCAACCATTTACACAGACACACCAAAGCAACTAGTTACATAAACACACCCTCAAGCTCTTCCCACTTCCATGTAAATGAGCTGTAAAGGACATATTCCTTAAATTCCTTTAGCTCCTGCTTCCACATTCCTTATATCAGCAGGTAAAGATAAGAATGTATCATCATCAAAACCAGGTAGGCAAGGCTTGCTCTGAGGAGTCTCTGCTTGATTTGTCCAAGGCCATAGAAGAAGTTAGTAATAGCCAAGGTGGGATTAGAACTGAGGAATGCCTGCCACACTCCACTGCCAACAAACTAGTTGATTGGTAAGCATGGTCTATGTAGCTATACACAACTCTTTTCTAGTAACAGGGAGAAAGCTGTGCTAGTCTATATACTATCAAAACAAAAAAGCAGTCAAGCCTCACTTTAAAGACTAACAAAATAATTTATTAGGTGAGCTTTCGTGGGACAGACCCACTTCTTCAGACCATAGCCATACCAGAACAGACTCAATATTTAAGGCATAGAGAACCAAAAATAATAATTTTTTTCTGATTTGTCAACCTTGATTACTATTTTTGGTTCTCTGTGCCTTAAATATTGAGTCTGTTCTGGTATGGCTATGGTCTGAAGAAGTGGGTCTGTCCCACGAAAGCTCACCTAATACATTATTTTGTTTGTCTTTAAAGTGCTACTTGATTGCTTTTTTGTTTTTTACAACTGTTTTCTCTGCGTACACTTTTAAGATTGCAGTGGGTCTCTTGGGCAGTCTCCCTATGAATTTGGTCTTATGGAGCAAATCCCATACGCTATGTTTGCACATGGAGACTTCATATTTGTTCTCATCCTTACCATTTCACTCAATCAAAAAAAATAAAAAAGTAGACTGAAGTCGTGTGTTTACTACTCATCTGTGGAAGAACATCAATTATGCTATTTTACTTTTTACAGATTTGATAGGAAAATAAATTATAGAAGAGTTTTGAGAGAGAAATTTTAAGGAACAGACACCCAAAGCCTGCCACATTTGGGTGCTTGTGATAATACTGTAGTGGTGTAGGATACATTAAAAAGGAACTCCTATCTATCACTAATGGAGCCAGTAAAACAGTATATAGAACAGGCCAGTATGGAGGAATTTCAGGGGTGGGGGGTTGTCTGTGTGTGTTTTTTTGTAAATATGGACACCAGCCCCCAGAGCAGGCTCTGCCCTTCTCCCCCCAACCCCTGGATCTGAGAGCAAGACCTCCACATTTGTGTGTCTCAGAGGTATCACTTCAAACTTCTGTCTCTTTCATTTATAAGTGACTGCTACAATTGATTTTATCCATTATGAAGTCTACAGCTTTATGACAGTTCCATTTATTTCTACAATTTTCATCTAAACCAATACAACGAGCAACAGGTGCTCAACAAATGTCTGTATTAATTAAAACTTTTAGGTGTAGGAGTGTTTTTCCCCCTTCCTCCACCAGACGAGTAGAGGAGCTGAAGCCTGACTGGCAGCCGCAGCTGCGGAGCTGTTGGCTGGAAATATTGTCACTGAGAACCAGGCACAGCAGCCTCTTTGACAAAGTATTTTGGAAGGAGTGGAAGCATTTTATCACTTGCAGCGAGCTGCCACTCAACCTGATAAGAGGGAGAATGTCTGAGTATTAGGCCTGAATGGAACCCTGCTCTCAGGGCTAGGAAATCTGCAGAGACAGCTGAAGAGCCCACACAGAGCAGGAAGTGCTCCCACCACTGCTATCTGTGGCTTCCCTGAGGGACTGGAACAGTGACATTGACAGCTCTGAGGACAGCCGATGACTCTGGAGGGAAGGTCACCAAAGCATGCTGCCTGTGGGGCTTCAACAAGTGTAGGGCTCAGAGCCACCCGC
This sequence comes from Carettochelys insculpta, assembly GCF_033958435.1. Taxonomy (NCBI): domain Eukaryota; kingdom Metazoa; phylum Chordata; order Testudines; family Carettochelyidae; genus Carettochelys; species Carettochelys insculpta. The sequence continues at coordinate 216,258,578 of NC_134138.1, read as the reverse complement.
TAACATTCCCCATTCCAAGTTGTATTTATGTTCTCTTTCCTTTAAGATTGACGCTCTGGTCACCACAGGCCTAGTATTCCACTCCTAGTTGACCTTGGATAGCATTGCCATCTACTGGGGTTATACTTCCATTGTCTCAGCTGTGTGCAGTGCCCTTCCAGATGTGGCAGGCTCTGGAGTGCTGTGAGCATGAAGTTGGGCACATCTGATCACGCTTTTATGTAAAATGATGGCAATTCTTCTGATTCCGATCAATGGTTTAATAAGGGTGGAGGTTTCAAAACTGTGTAAGTGACTTAAAAACACGTCCTCTGTACTTGTGCCCGTTTAGGTGCTTTTACGTATCCCACCTGTAATGAGTGGTCTTCCATAAAACAGCTTGCTTTTCAGAGCAGGAATGACATGCCTTTTACAAAATGTTTTTAAAACACTGATAATGGCTTTTGCAAATAACTTGTTTAAAAGTGTTTGAGTGGTTCTACAGCCTTTGTAAGCTTGAGAGGGAGAGAGAGAGGGAAATTGGAAAAGAAGACGCTCTCTCTCCAAAGCAAAGGGTGGGTCCTGAACACCTAGAACGCCCCATGAGATTAAAAGAGGTCAATGGCCCTTTACAAGTGCAAAATGATTTTTTCTTAAAACATATTCTGTAGATGGCAGGTGAAGATGGACGGTGAGATTTTCAGTGGCTCCCTATGGCCCTAGAAAATCAGTGGGTATCAGACTCCTTTAGGTGCCATTGCACGGCTCATCCAGTCTAGCATGACTAAGGTGTCGGAGAACAGCCTTGTAATGGCGGGCCAGATTCTCTGCTGTGTTGAGTTTCTGCTCAGTTTTTCTTTCAGGTTTCTGGTACCCCCGAAACTGGCTCTCCATCAGCAAGAGCTGTCAACTCTCCAGGATTTCTTACGTGTGTTTGTGTCCCTCTGTTGTGTCTGCACATCATGGTGCTCAGTGTCTTTCGAGATCTGGCACTGCACACAGAACACTAGGACTGTCTTCTAGTCAAACCCTCTGCAGAGCCCTATTCCACACTTTTATTTCCCTACTGGAATCACTACAGCACCCAGCTTCCATGCATTAAAAGCCTTGGCAGTACTATTTGTGGTCACGTTAAAAGTTTGAGCTGACAAAATATATTTCAAATGAGATGACAGGGGAAGATATTTCTTTCAAAGATGACATTGGTTGCATCGATTCCACTGTGCCTCAGTTAAATATACATAGGAATGTGTTGTTGGGTTTTTTCTGTCAGAATTAAAAAAAAAAATAACCAACCCCCACCATCCGTTTTCATGATCTAATCTTATAATTGGTTAGAATTTGTGCTTATTGGTTGAAGGAAAGCTTGGTTTCAGTAAATTTGTTTTTAATAAAAATGTTTCATTGATGATAAATATATATTGCTTAAGTCAAATGAAGCTGCTTGTGAAAACATATTGAGCAAAAGTATTCGTAGGGTTTAATTTCATTGCTTTTTTTTTTAAAAAAAAAAAAGCTATTGAATGCGGGCTTGAATTAAATTCTATTTGTTTTAATAAAAGTGTAGTGACCTGAGTGTACATATATTTGGTTTAGTGCCAGTGCATTGGATCCAATAAAACTATATTGGCTTCACTGCTTATGTCTCCTTTTCAGAGAAAATGGATTGAATGGGAAAATGAAACAGGCATGAATCAGCCAGTCCCAAGCTCGCTGCTCAGCTCTGGCATCCAGATAAACTAGAAAAAAATACTTTATTACAAAACATTGCTTTTAAATTTAAATAAGCTTTAATGTCAAGGATGCACATGAGGAGCTTAATTGCTCCCATAAAAAACTGCGGTTTTCCAAACCAGGCTCTGCTGTGGACATACTGCACAACTACTTTGGGCTACACAGGCAGAGATTCCACAACAATTCAGATAACAGGCTGGCTTCTGCTCTTAGTTACCCTGGTGTCAATCAGGGCTCATTCTGACTTGAGGCACAGACAGTGCCATGCTGTTTGTAAGCCTCTACCACAGTGTCTGACAAGTGTAACTGACCCCAGCTCATGGGGCCTACATCCATGTGTGGACACGTGCTGTACCAACGTAAGGGTATGTCTACACTACGCCAGGTAGTGACGCAGCCAGTGATCAATCCACTGGCCGTAGATTCAGACAAGATAAATCAATCTCCCGTCAGTCTCTCGTTGCCACTGGTACTCCAGCAAAATGAGAAGAGTAGCCGGCATCGACGGCAAACAGCTCCTGTCAACTAAATAGCCTTGGCCCTAATCTTTGCTCAGACACTTTTCATGGCCATAATTACCACAGATAGTTGTCTGAAAGGTTATTAGTAACGTTGACACCAAAACACCCCAAGATGCTATGAACCATGAACAAACCCAGTGGAACTTTCCTTACCTTGCTTCACAGGTTCCTCATTTGTGATCAGTACTTGCGTTGTTAGCTCCTCACAAGACCTGTGCTGATCCATGCCTGAACAGCAACTCTGGCTGTCAGCTGCTTGTGATTTGTCTGTGCTGCAAAATCCAATAGCAGTCTCAGGCAGCGGGAAAAGTAACTCAGATTTCTTACAGTACTGTTGTATGGTGACCCCTTGGAGAGTGGGGGGGGGACCCTCAGGGCAGGAGGTTGGGGGGACGGTTATGATACAATGGGACCTGGAGGAAATTTAAGTGTGGGGTAGAGTGCAGAGGGCACAAGGCAGGAGGCTGGAAAGCGTCAGTGTGCGTCGGGGGGGGGAGGGGGAAGAAGCTCAGGGCAGGGGGTGGGGATGTGGGGGTTCAGGAGTCAGCACAGGGGGATGGGGTTTGAGGGGGTGCAAGAGTTGAGCCTTGGAAGGAGGAAGGGGGTCAGGGCAGGGGTTATGCATGGGGTGGATGCAGGAGTCAGGTTTGGTGGTGAGGAGGGGCTCTGGGTAGGGGGTTGGTGTGGGGGTGGCAGTGCAGGAGTCAGGGTTGGCATGAGCAGGGGCTAAGGGCAGGGCACTGGGTGTGTATGGAGGGGAGCAGGAGTCAAAGAAGGAGGCAAGGTGTGTCGGGGCTCAGGATAGGCTGCAGCATGTGGGGCTGCAGGAGTCAGGGCTGGGAGTGAGGAGGGGCTAAGGGCCAGGAGTGCAGATGTGGGGGATACAGGAATCAGAGCAGGGGGCTGGCAGCGTGTGCGGGTCTTAGGGCAGAGGGTTGGGGTGTGGATAGGGAGAGAAACTGCTTACTCTTTCCGTTCCTGTCCCTATCAGTTCATCTACCCCCTGACTCCTTCAGCCAGAGGGAGGGATGCAGAACTTGGCACTTGCCCCTCACTCCCTGTCAGTGACAAAGGACAACAGCAAACAATGTCTCTATACAACTTTGGTGGGGCAGGGGGAGGGTAGAGCTTCAGCCCCTCTGCCTTTCCTAAAGGGAGCCTGTGGGTGGGAGGCTCAGGCTGGGGCAGTCCCAGTTGTGGAGGGGTGTACATCCCTCAGCCAGCCAGTCCCTTTCACCTGCCAGCTACTTAGTGCAGCAGCTGGTAGCAGAGCTCGCCAGCCTTCCAGCTCCTTCTTACTCAGGATCAGGGCCTACCTGCTTACTTTCACCTCTGCTCTCAGAGTGATCTGAATTCTAACAAAGGGCATGGCAGAGACATGTGAACACTGCTTGTGCACAGTGATGGAGGGACCTTCCTGTTACTGGGAAGAGAAGCTTCACCATTACAAAGCCCCCAGTCCCCATTGCTTTGTGTCAGGCTGCAGCCTGCATTGCATCCTAGCTATCTATGAACAGAGCAGCATTTGGCTAGACAGACAGATACACAGAGTAGCATTACTTTGCAGGCAGCTTTTATGATCCAGTCAGCAGGGGAGGGAGTGTTTATTATGACTGCAGAAGGTCAAGATAGTGTGTAGATTAACACAACATGTCTGTTGAAGGAGTTACAGAGAATCAATTACAAGTGGCCTTTTATCGCGTCCATTTAAGGCTGCAAAGCAGAAGAGTGATGCCAAAACAGATTGATACTCAAATGTTAAGGCAGAAGGCCTGGGGTGGTGTTGGTAATTGACGCCAGGAACTACAGACCAGCCTGGACTGAGGGAGGAGTTTTGACTATCCAAGGCAGGGATTTGAGGGACAGCTGTGAAAAGCTTTCTCCCTCCGTGCTTCTGGAGGAAAGCACGAAAGCAGTTGGGCAATATGGCTGTTTAAACCATCAGTTAAAGGCTCTCTTACACATTCCATCTGAAAGTTCTCGAAGAATAATAAACTCCAAAAGCTGCACTGGGGAAAACAGAACGCAAACATGGAATGAAGTCACAAAGCCTCAGTCAATTATGCCGCAGTAGCGTCAAATCAATGAATTCACAGTTTGACTACTTCTGGCAGATGGACGAACACTTGTCGGTTACCTAGTGCTGAGAGTCAGATTTATTTCCTGAGCTTGTTTCTATCATTTCTCCTGACTGATGCTGCAAGGCAGAGCGTGCATCTGTGATTCTTCATATGGGAAAGGTCTCCAGCTATTTTAGGATGAGCCACAATTAAGTTCATTGGCAAAACATTCTAAGATTTTGGCTCATTTCTACTTAAGAATAGGAAGCATGGTATCCTAATCTGCTGCTGGAGAAAATATTTGCAACAGCTTCTCTTTGTGGTATCAGGGACTCCTGGACTGATATGAATTGAGTTTTCAGAGATCAGCCACACTGTAGGGTGGTAGAAAGTTGCTTTTCTATTCACAATGGTTGTGGCTACACTAGAATGTTTTGTTGACAGAATAAAGCCTCCTGTGGACAGAGTCTCGACAGAACTCTGCGTTTGCCTCGACAGTGTTATCCCTCAAAAATTTGAGGCATAACACTTCGTCAATAGAAAAAGTACAGTATAGACATGTCTGTTGACAGAGGGGGGTTCCAGTTGCCAGGGAACCCTGTTTGCAGAGCTTCCATTCCACTTTCTGTCACTAAAGAGCAGTGCAGTCTGGCAGTTCTCTATCGACAGAGCAAGGTGTGAATAGCAGCAATCCATCGACAGAGGTCTGTCCACAATAACTTCTGTTGACAGATGCTTCTAGTGTAGAAGTAGCCAATATGAATTAGGATTAGCCCCACAACGCGATGTGAAAAATCTGAATCCGTAGCTATGGGGCAGATAGACCTACTTTCCTAATCATATAGTAAGATAAGGACTGAGATATCTGAGTAGTCCATCTAGCCCAGTATCCTATCTCTGGCAGTGGCCACCAGTACCAGATGCTTCATTGAAAGGTGCAAGAAACAACTCAGTAGGCCATTATTCAGGTTTTTTGAATTAGGCTGGCTTAAAAGGAGAAAGGAATGCATAATAAACATGACAGAAATTGCATTAATCACTGCTGCATGTCAAAAATATGCCCTTATTGCCATCATACGTTTGTTCAGTAGCTTCCCTAAAAAGAGTTCTAGAGCTCAGGTTGGGACTTACAGACTGGTTTCTGCATGAAGAAAAGGACAGCATTACAGCCAGTACCTGCTGGCCTGAGTTCTTAGCTGGAAACAAATTTAGTCTCAGAGGAAAATCTAAAATTGCCCAGTAACATGAAATCCTTTGTTTGTAAGTGATTTGCCAGAACCAAATCCAAGGATTCAAACATCTCTGAGGCTATGTCTACGCTACAGAGATCTTTCAAAAGAAGTTGTTCCAGAAGATCTCTTCCAAAAACACTTCTTCTGAATGAGTGTGTCCACACAATAAAAAGCGGATAAAAAAATCGACCTGCTTTTTCGATAGAGACCATGCATACTACCTCCACTCTTTTGAAAGAATGAGACAGGGATTGAAAAATCTGGTGCCATGAGGACTGCTCTTTTAACAAAAGGGCACCTAGGGCATCTACACACATTTTTTTCCCCCAAAATAATCTTTTTGGAAAAAGGAGCTCTTCCTCGTCTGGGAGAGGAAGAGGTTCACCAGGAAAAGTGCTGCGTTCTTCTAATTTAGTATCAAAAGAAAACATTTTGTGTGTAGACACTCCATGGGATTTTTTGAAAGACCCACAGCTTTTTCAAAAAACCTCACTAGCGTAGACGTAGCCTGAGAGTTTAGATCCGAACCTGAACTTTGCATCTTGAGCCAAGCTCTATCGCTTAGTCAGCCACAGGTCAAGGCTGGCCACAGCATTGATAATTTCCCCACTCTGATCCTTTTCTTCTTTCTCCTCTGCTTCCATTCTTGAGGCTACATCTGTACTGCAGAGATCTGTCAACAGATTCTGTTGAGAAATGCGTTCTGCTTCCTGGGGGGAGTGGCAGAATGCTACTGACAAAAGTGCCATGTTCTGTCAATTTACTGTGGACAGAATGCCTTTGTAATGTGGACACTCTGGGGGTGCGTCTACACTTGCATTCCTCTTTTGAAAGAGGTATGCAAATGAGGTAAATCAAAAATGCAAATGAGGTATAAATTTGCATATTGGACACCTTTTGCAGATTCTAATTTTGAAAGCGCCTCTTTTGAAAGAAGAAAGCCAGTGTAGATGCCGCTCTTTCAAAAGTAAACCCATCTTTGAAAGAATCCTTCTTCCCTTTATTTAATGAGAAGAAGGATCTTTTGAAGATGGGATTTACTTTCAAAACAGCAGCATCTACACTGGCTTTCTTCTTTCGAAAGAAGCTCTTTCAAAATTAGAATATGCAAATGAGGTGTCCGATACACAAATTTATACCTCATTTGCATTTTCAATTTACCTCTTTTGCATACCTCTTTAAAAAGAGGAATGCAAGTGTAGACGCACCCTCTGTGAGTGTTGTAGACAGAGCTCCCTACTGTAGATATAGCTTATGGTTGCCTTGTACTTGTACAAGCATCACGGTAACATAAAAAGGGTCAGGACTGGATTAAGCAGACAAGATCATTGCTGGATGTTGCAGCCAGGTGCAGATCCATGTGGGGCTTTTCAGGGAGCAGCTTTAAGTGAGACTGGTCTGGAAACCTGTAAGTCTATTTGCTTGAATAGAGGGGGGACTGAAAAAGGCACCCCAGGCAATAGGCCTGATGAGTTCATCCCTTGACTGGACTGCCTCCGGGTCCCCATAAAAAGAACAGCTGACATTCACTTTGACCTGCAAGGCTGTGTCTATACTAGCAAGTTCTTCTGAAGTATTTTTTGAAAGAAGGGGCCTGTAGCCAGACAAAGTCTACCCCTTACAAGCCAGCTTGCTTGCTGCCCCCCCCCCCCATACTGAGAAGCACACAGGGCACAGAAATGGCTGCTGACAGCACAGTCTTTGATGCCCTCATTGAGGCCCAGATGTGCTAGCTTATCGTGACCCTGAGAAGCAGAAAGTACAGATAGAAGGCTAACAGGCCTAACTATCAACATGAGGGGGGGGGGACCCTTAAGAAATCACCCCAGCTGGCATTGATTGATATGATGCACACACACAACCATCCCAGAAGGGGAAGTGCCCCGCCCACACAAAAGAATGTCCTGTACTCGTAAATTGCTTATCTCCTGTCTTACAAGTGCAAATTAAGTAAGAAATGCCCTTGTAACAAACTGGCGTCACAAAGACAGACCAGTATGATCTGGCACCATAGATAAGAAAGAGAATACGTAACCCAAAGGGGTATAAAAGGTGGGCCCAGCAGAACTCTAACTTTGAGTGCATTCCACCAACTACCTGCTGGTCGGGTCAGGTGATTGCCTCCCGAGGTCCACAACTGGGGACACCCAACCTCATATTCGTCTTTCCGCGGAATTGAGTGACTGATCCGGCTTGGCTACACTGGTATCGAGAGACGCAGAGAGGGTAAGATACACCCATGCTAGGTCTCCGACTTTTTTGTGCACAGCTACAGAATTAGAGCTCTGTAACTAGATGTCGTTGTGTCAAGATATCATTGTGTTAGATGGTAACAGATATCTTTGTATTGGATTGTAACGTAACTTGTTAACACCTGTACTTTGCTAGCATATAAGAAGTAAACAATAGCCTTTTGTAACAGCAGGCTTATAACTGTAGCTTAAATAAACTTGTAACTAGTTAAGCTCTGAGCCTGACCCTGCTGTTAACCCTTTTGTCACTGCAACACAGCTGGCACAACAAAAGAACTTTAACCGTTTGGTTACTACAGCCTGGCCGTGGGTGAGAGTGCTAGGAGCTGCCTGCTCTAACAGTAAAAAACTGGGTTGCTTAGGACCCAGGGGAGTACCTCACTGCACATTACCTGGCCACCAGCTAACAGAATTGGCACAGCAAGCAGGGTTGTGACACAGGCTGTACCGCAGTGACAAAATGAAACCAGTCATGATAAACAACATGGATTTCCCCAACATAGAGAAGGAATTCACCCGGGAAGGATGGGGTGACCCTAAGCGGGACGAGGAAGTGTTGGAAAAGAACTGGGGACAATTAGAGGAATCATGGTTGCAGTTCTGTAAGCAGAGAACTGCTTGTAAACTAAAAGGGAAAAAGGAATATTGGAGCAATTGCACAGGCTGTGAGAAACAGCTCCTTGGACAAAAGCCCAGATTATAAGACCTTGAAGAAACTGCCCAACTCTGAAAGCTTTAGTTCAAGTTTTTAACTCTTTGTGGTACAAAGTGTAGTTATGTAAACATTTATGTTGTGGTGTATGTGTATATGTCATGGAGTTTTGTTTAATGTTGTTTGTTTGTCTGTCTGTCTGTCTGTCTTGCTGGTGCATCCATAAGGAGGGGACGCCTTCCGATATGAACACCTTCCAATATAGGAAAAACAGTAAGTTTAGGTATAAAAGATCTAAATCCCTTTAGTAATACTTAAAATGGTAATATCTAATAAAATGTCACTTTGGAAAATAAGCATGTGATTTGAGGTTAAGAGTAAGTGAGTAAGTCCTTAACTCTGAAGGGTCTGGAGAAAATTCAGAGTGAATAATTTGCAGAGTTTAGAAAGAACTGAGCATATTTGTAAATGCAATATTCCAAGATGTAACCTGCCACCCCAAAGGGGGTAGAAGAGTATTCTTTTGTCTTTCAGAAACACAGAGAAAAGCTGGTAGTTACTGAAGAACAACCTAAACATCATGAATCTCCTTTTAAAATGAAGAATGTGGTTTTGTATTTTATGTTTGTGCTTATCTTATTAATAGCATTATCAAATTGTCTATGTTGGTAAGTTAAAATACACATGGGCTTGTTAAAACAAAATGATCTGTATATTGCTGCCTTATTAAATGCCTTGGCTGACACACCAGCTAAAGCTGCAGACCTTTCCTGTCTTGGGCCACTTCACTGTTTCCCATTTTTACAGATTCCCAGTCTCCTATTGCAACCTTTATTGATACTGCACTATTCCAAGATCAGGCCCTAAATTCAGAAGAAGCTATCTGGAGACTGGATGAATGCCTTTTGCATCCTGAACACCTTTGGCGCTCCCCGGACGGCCGCCTGGTTGCACCCAAGGTCCTTCTCCCTTGTCTTGCTTGCATGCACCACAGCCTGACTCATGTAAGCGAAGCAGGGGGATGATTACTGCTGTTCAAGCAAATTGGTTTGCTTCCAAATTCTCCTAAGTGGCCCAAACAATTGTCTGGCTTGCCCTGTCTGCCAAGCCCACGACGTGGGCAAACCTGTAAAGACAGTTCTGGCAACCAGATCTCTGCCTTTAGGACTGTTCCTGAAGTTATAAATGAACTTCATTCAGCTACCTAAATGTAAATCTTTTAAAAATGTGCTGGTTATTGTTTGTTTGTTCTCAGGATGGGTAGAGGAATGTCCATGACGGAAAGCTGATACCGCACAGAACTCCACCTTAATTAAGGAATCCCTATGGAAGGTGGGAATGCCTAGTGAGTACCACCATGCCCCCGAGCAACCCCTAAGTATTGGACATGCATCAGCCCACCAAAGAATAACACCCCGGCTGCACAGCTAAATAACCTGGCAGACGCAGCAGCCCAGATCTCTGCCACCCAACTAGACTGGGAACGTTTGTACCTATGGCTACATGAGACTCTGGGGCACACAGGGAGTGATGAGCTGGTGCAGCAAGCACATATCAGGGGGTGGCCTATCACCCACCAACAGGCCAGAGACCTGTTGCGAGCCTGTACTATCTGTGCTAAAACCTGAAAACACATAGCTGAAGGACAGCGGTTTGCTAGGCTAAGAGATGGGAAAACACTATGGGCAACTTGGCAGGTTGATTACATTGGCCCACTTCCTACGACCAGGCAAAGGTGTAAGTGCCTCTTGACTGGAATGGAAGTTGTTTCAGGAATTGGTTTTGCACACCCTGCCCCATTGGCAACAGGACTGTCCACAATTATGGGACTAAACCGCTTAACAGCAATTGTCCCAGCACCCTGAGAAATCCAGTCTGACAACAGCTCACACTTTAAAAACAAAGTAGTACAAGAGTGGGCTACTAAGCATGGAATTCAGTGGACTTACCACCTCCCTTATCGACCCCAGTCCAATGGCATAGTCAAGCACTGGAATGGGCTGTTAAAAAGCCACTTGAAGCCCACAGATGGCACTTGGGAAAACAGGCTGGATGAGGTGGTGCAGCGACTAAACAATGAGCAAACTCCTACGGGCAGTCCAATCAGCAGAGGATTCTTCCCTACAGGGAAAAATTCCTCAGCTTCGGCTGCGCCACTCAAGGACTCCAAATCTAATCCTGGAGATACTGTTGTAATTAAACACCCTAGCCTGGGAACACAGACTCATGTACTGCACTCATACAAAGGTGGGGGTGTAGACTGCTTTAGACTCTAAAAGGGAACCAATAACCATTACCGAGGCTTGGATCACATCCAAGACCGGCTGACCTTGTGTTTTCTCTCCAGAAAAGAAGGAACCACCTGGAATACACATCTCCCTGGAAGGAAGCAAGGCAATGACCACCTGTAACATCAGTACACACCAAAGAACTTTAATGTGTATAATATATGCATGCTGCTAGATGCCATATTAATACTAATAGACTCTTAGTAATTGCTATAGGCCTAGTTGTGTTGTAGCTACCTTCAACCCAGATGACAGCATGGCACCTCAACTCCTCGTCATCTTCCTGACAACCTCGCTGACCTTTGCCACACCTAAGCATCCCCTCAGGAATGCCATCCAGTCCATCGTCTCCACCGCTGGTGCCATGGATTGCTGGATGTGTACCCTGCTGAACTCCTCTACCAGATTGGGAATTGAGTTTGTCCCTCTGAACCTGAATAATTGGTGGGACAAGAGCAACATCTTCTGGTGGGGACCAGTCTGGTTTGATGACAGCGATGTCCACTCCTACCTTCGCCACGGCCCCTGGGGTTCATGCTGCGATAGGGTGAACTCCTACTTGGATAAGGAATCTGGAAGTTCTGGTTCTGGTTTTATCATCATACCCTGTAATGGGATGAGGCTTGCTGGGATTTGAGTCCCTGACAACCGTGTCGTCCCGGGTGCTGGGAGGGTGGAACTGAGTGTCTTGCTTGTAATTCCTTGGAGTGGAAGCCATCGCGTGCAAGGAAGCTCCAAGGTTAAGCTGGGCCCTTCTGTCCCGTCCTCCTAGACAAGCTGGTGTGGGTAGAGGTAACCGGTTTGAACTTTCTGGATTAGACCATAATTCCCATCTGCCTTCCTGTCTAATTGTTCTCTGTCTGAGTGTCAGCAAGGGATGGGTGGGTCTCAAAGTATGCAGTCCTGGCCCAACAAGGAAGAGTTTGTGCTGTAATTAACCAATCTTACTGCTTTTAGGTAAACACTCCGAACAGATTAAACAGGATGTATCTGCCATCAAAGATGCAGTTAAAATCTTACATGCTGTAACTATCTCATGGTTAAAATGGTTAGCTCAACAATTAGAATTTTCTCTCACTCCATTCCTGCATTCTATTGTAACCACTATTTTGATTGTTCTTATCATAGTAGTTGTGTTTTGCATAACACTGTGCATCGTTAGGAGACTAATTGACGTGGCTATCTCCTCCACGCAAATCCGATACATGGAGCTGACAAGTGATCCTAGCCAGTTCCGCGATTCCCCACATACTGATCGGATCATTGGGTACTTTTAGACTTCCTCCAAGGAGGGCAAGAGGTGCTGGCATCACCACCACCTTGCGTTCTGGGATGTAGTGTGGTGCATCAGGGGGTGGAATGTAGCCAGACAAAGTCTCCCCCTTACAAGCCAGCTTGCTCGCTGCCCCCGCCCCCATACTGAGAAGCACACAGGGCACGGAAACGGCTGCTGACAGCACAGTCTTTGATGCCCTCATTGAGGCCCAGATGTGCTAGCTTATCGTGACCCTGAGAAGCAGAAAGTACAGATAGAAGGCTAACAGGCCTAACTATCAACATGGGGGGGGGGACCCTTAAGAAATCACCCCAGCTGGCATTGATTGTTATGATGCACACACACAACCATCCCAGAAGGGGAAGTGCCCCGCCCACACAAAAGAATGTCCTGTACTCGTAAATTGCTTATCTCCTGTCTTACAAGTGCAAATTAAGTAAGAAATGCCCTTGTAACAAACTGGCGTCACAAAGACAGACCAGTATGATCTGGCACCATAGATAAGAAAGAGAATACGTAACCCAAAGGGGTATAAAAGGTGGGCCCAGCAGAACTCTAACTTTGAGTGCATTCCACCAACTACCTGCTGGTCGGGTCAGGTGATTGCCTCCCGAGGTCCACAACTGGGGACGCCCAACCTCGTATTCGTCTTTCCGCGGAATTGAGTGACCGATCCGGCTTGGCTACACTAGTATCGAGAGACGCAGAGAGGGTAAGATACACCCATGCTAGGTCTCCGACTTTTTTGTGCACAGCTACAGAATTAGAGCTCTGTAACTAGATGTCGTTGTGTCAAGATATCATTGTGTTAGATGGTAACAGATATCTTTGTATTGGATTGTAACGTAACTTGTTAACACCTGTACTTTGCTAGCATATAAGAAGTAAACAATAGCCTTTTGTAACAGCAGGCTTATAACTGTAGCTTAAATAAACTTGTAACTAGTTAAGCTCTGAGCCTGACCCTGCTGTTAACCCTTTTGTCACTGCAACACAGCTCGCACAACAAAAGAACTTTAACCATTTGGTTACTACAGCCTGGCCGTGGGTGAGAGTGCTAGGAGCTGCCTGCTCTAACAGTAAAAAACTGGGTTGCTTAGGACTCAGGGGAGTACCTCACCGCACATTACCTGGCCACCGGCTAACAGGGCCCTTTTCTACACACAAAAAACCTTCTTTCAAAATTAAATTGAAAGAACACGGCGCTCCTTTTGAAAGCGCTCTTCCAGTCCCCTTTCAGGAACAGCTCCTTCTTTCGAAAGCTTCTGTGTAGATTCTCCACAGGGAGCTTGCAACCAGGGTGCTTGCAAACAGGGTGGTTGCTAACAGGAGGGAGTTTTGAGAGGGGCTCTCCTGGGGAAGGAGGGGGCAAACTACAGCACCTTCAGGTAAGTGGCTTTCTGGAGTGTCTGGGTTTGGGGGTTCTGCGCCTGGGTTTGTCTGTCTGTTTGGTGTTGGGATGCTGAGCGGTCTGTTTGTTTGAAAGGCCATGTGCTCAGGCTGGCAGCTGGAAGCTGTTAGCCTTGATTAGGTTTGAAATCTCTGTGTGCCGATTGGCTGAGCAGTAGGCAGAGGGAGGGGCTCTCAGGAAGGCCAGAGCTTTTTAAACCCTGCTGGCAAGTGTCCAGGGAGCTTGCAAACAGGGTGGTTGCTAACAGGAGGGAGTTTTGAGAGGGGAGTTTAGAGAGGGAGCTTAGAGGGAGCTAGTTACTTCTACAGGGGTAAGGGGCAGCAAGATGGCAACAGCAGCGGCGTTCCCAACTGCTGGCTAGAGCTGAGGGACCCACCGCCCCCAGGGTGCAGCGCGGGCACCGGGACGCAGGTGGGCTTGGAGAAGTGTGGGGGGCAGGGGGCGAGACCAAGGGCTGTCAGTGGTGGGCATGTGGTTTGGGGGCGTGTGGTACAGCTGTTCGGATGGCGGCGCCCATGGAGGCTGGTGGTGGCATGCCCAGCTCAGATTGCCTGGGCTTTCAGGCCCAGTCCTGCGATCCCTGCATGCGCGGCCCACAACAACTTCATGGGGCTCCGGGGGCAGCCACAGCCAGAAGAAGAGTTGGTAGCTTTGACTGGGACCCAGGGCGTGGCTGGGCTGCGAGATCAGCACCTTCCTGGAGGATGTGGGGCTGCAGCAAGCACGCGGCTGGGTGCGGAGAGGCCGGGGGGGTACCTGGGGGCAATGAGAGCTGGTGGGGGGCAATGTGGTGAGATGGGGGGACACGGGAGTGGATGGGGGCAAGCGGGCAGGGAGGGGGGATCTGGGGGTGATGGTAGCTGATGGGAGGCAGGGGGTGGGGAGGAGGGTTCTGGGGAGGTGAGGAGGTCGTCAGGCCACGGGGAGCTATGGGGACACGTGGTATCAGGGAGGTGCAAGAGGTAGTGGGATTGTTATCCACATTCTCCATGCCCCACTGCCTTATGGGTTATCCTGCGAAGGAGCAAGGCTAAGGGAGTAAATCCTGACAGAAAATCTGGAGGGGAGTCCTGAGGCGGTTCTGTGCCAACTTCTGGCATTGACCCGGCAACTCCTGCAGCTGAGCTGGTACCAGACGTAGAGGTTATCCTCTCCTTTGGACTATATCAGCAAAGCCAAGAGGGGGACACTGGCATCTGGGCAGCCCAGGGTCGCAAAAAAATTGCCCAGGCGCACACCTGGAGAAGTACTCCAGCATTGCTTAACAGCGCTGAACCAACATGGGAGGTAACAGATACTGGTTATAAGCTCTTGCTCGATTGGCGTAGAGAACGAGCGCCAGGGGTTGCCTTCAATGGTGGGAGGGATCATTGCATCTCACTGGACAGTCACCGCCTGCCTCAAGCTGGGCAGCCCCCAGCGAGAAGGGTACTGTCCCACCACAGTTCACCTGCCTCACTGGGTGCATGAGGCTTAAGGTTCCCAAACTTGACAAGTGACTGAAATTTGAGCATCAGGCAAACCAATAAGAAAATCAACAAGAAAAGGAAACCACCAAAGTTTTAAGCTTGCTTGCTGGAATGTGCGGACCATGCTGACCAGTTTGACTGAAGATCTTCAGGACATCAGCAACACCCAAAAGACCGCTGTTATCAATGAGGAACTGAAGCAGCTCCAAGTTGACATTGCTGCTCTGCCACACCAGAAGTAAAAGACAAGTTCTATGACGTGCTTAGTGCTGCCATAGCGCAAATAACTGCTCATGAACAACTGTACATTTTGAGTGACTTCAATGCAAGAGTTGGAGCCGACCTTGACTCATGGCCTTCCTGCTTAGGCCACTTCGGTGTGGGTAAAATGAATGAAAATGGACAGCATCTTCTCGAACTTTGCACGTACCACAATCTGTGCATCACAAACACATTTTTCCAAACCAAGCCACAGCACAGAGTGTCATGGAGACACCCATGCTCGAAACACTGGCATCAACTAGACGTGGTCATCACTAGACACAATAACCTCAAAAACGTCCTTCTGACACACAGCTATCATAGTGCCGACTGTGATACAGATCACTCGCTAGTTTGCTCCAAACTCCAGGTGAGACCCAAGAAGCTGTACCACTCTAAACCAACTGGAAGGCCCCACATTGCTGCCAGAAAGACAGCAAACTCAGAGAGAGACGAAAAGTTCAGAGAGACCCTCGAGGAGAATCTGCGCAGCAGCCCTGCGGGTGCTGATGTGACATCCAGATGGCAGCATCTGAGGGATACAATTTACAACATGGCCTTGTCAGTGTTTGGAAGAAGAGCTAGAAACACAAATGACTGGTTCGAAGCTAACTCCGATGAGATGATTCCAGCCATCGAAAAGAAGCATGCTGCGCTCCTGGAGTACAAACGCTCACCGAGCCAGAGTACCCTGCAAGCACTCAGAGCAGCCAGAAAAACAGTACAGCAGACAGCCAGGCGCTGTGCCAACAACTACTGGCTCGAGCTATGCAGCAGCATCCAGACCAGTGCTGACTCTGGTAATCTCAGGGGAATGTATGAGGGCATCAAGAAGGCATTAGGACCCACCCAGAACAAGATGGCACCTCTGAAATCCAAATCTGGTGAAGTCATCACTGACAAAGCCAAACAGATGGAGCGCTGGGTCGAGCACTACTCCAAGCTGTACTCACGCAAGTACATTGTGGTCGATACAGCCCTCAATGCCATCGAGCTCCTACCAGTAATGGACAAACTTGATCAGGAACCAACTGTGGACGAACTGAAGAAAGCCATCAACAGCATTGCAGTAGGAAAGGCCCCAGGCCAGGATGGTGAGAGGGAGAGGTTCCACAAGATATGCGTGACACTAACATCGTAACCTTGTATAAGAACAAAGGAGACAGAAGCGACTGCAACAATTACCATGGAATCTCCCTCCTAAGCATCACTGGTTAGCTGTTCACTCACGTCATCCTTGGCAGACTCCAGAAGATTCCTGAGAGGGTGTATCCTAAATCACAGTGCGGATTCTGCGCAGAGAGATCTACCATTGACATGGTCTTCTCTCTGAGGCAGCTGCAGGAGAAATGCAGGGAGCAGAGGCAGCCACTCTATATTGCCTTCATTGACCTGACCAAAGCCTTCGACTTGGTCAGCAGGGTTGGACTGTTTAAACTGTTCCACAAGATAGGCTGTCCACCACAGTTACTCAAGATGATCCAGTCTTTCCACGAAGACATGAGAGGAACCATCCAATATAATGGCATATTATCGGATGTTTTCAGCATCAGGAGCGGCGTCAAATAAGGATGCGTCCTTGCTCCAACATTGTTCGGGATCTTCTTCGCACTCCTCCTGAAGCACGCCTTTGGATCTTCAACAGAGGGCATCTTTTTGCACACAAGATTTGATGGGAAACTGTTTAATCTTGCAAGGCTGAAAGCTAAGTCTAAGGTGTGGGAAGTCCTCATCAGAGATATGCTGTTCGCAGATGACGCTGCTGTAGCATCACACACAGAAGACCAGCTTCAGAAACTGCTGGATCAGTTCTCCAAAGCATGCAAAGACTTTGGGCTTTCCATCAGCCTAAAGAAGACAAACGTACTTCCTCAGGACGTTGCTGAACCTCCATCAATCAGCATTGACAACTATTCGTTAGGGGTTGTCCACGAGTTCGTTTACCTCGGGTCCACCATCACTGACACCCTGTCATTGGAGACTGAGCTAAATAGGTGGATCGGAAAAGCAGCCACAACTCTGTCCAGACTCAGCAAGAGAGTGTGGAATAACATCAAGTTGTATACCCACACCAAAATGCAAGTCTACAGAGCCTGCATCCTCAGCACCCTCCTTTACGGCAGCAAGTCTCGGACTGAACGTCTTCCACTTGCATTGCCTCAGGCACATCCTTGGAATATCGTGGAAGGACAGAGTGTCCAACACCGCCGTCCTTGAGCAAGGTGGAATCCCAGCCATGCACATCCTCCTTAGGCAGCAGCAGCTCCGCTGGCTTGGCCACGTCCACAGGATGAATGATGGAAGGATCCCAAAAGACATCCTGTATGGCGAGCTAGCCTCTGGCAAAAGACCTCTTGGATGCCCCCACTCGCACTACAAAGATGTTTGCAAGAGGGACCTCAGGGAGGTAGACATCGAACTGGACAACTGGGAGGAGCTGGCAGACGATCGCAGCAGATGGAGGCAGGAACTACACAAGGGCCTTCAGAAGGGTGAGATGAGGATCAGACAGCTAGCAGAGGAGAAGCGAGCCCACAGAAAGCACAGTAAGGACCTGCCAGACACCCATTACACATGCAACAGATGCAGCAAGGACTGTCACTCTCATGTGGGCCTTCATAGTCACAGTCAACGCTGCAAATGATGATCCCAAATGGAACTACGAAGGGTGCAATCCATAGTCTACATAGACTGAAGGATGCCTACTACTAGATTCTGCACAGGCCCTTTTCTTGAAAGAGCAGTCCTTGTGGTGCCTGATTTTTCAATTCCTGGCCTGTTCTTTCCAAAGAGCAAGGGTCTGTGTTGTGATCTCTTTCAAAAGAGCGGATCAATCTTCTGATCTGCTTTTTTGTGTGTGGACGCACACTTTTGAAAGAAGTTCTTTCAGAAGACCTCTGTAGACTAAAGCTACGTCTACACTAGAGCATGATTTTGAAAGGTGCCCTTTCGAAAATGATGAATCAAAAGATCACCTTTTGAAATAGAGCATCCACACATGAGCAGAGTCTAGCACTTCCACTCCACACATTTGAAAGGGTGGCGTGCTCATTTGAACGAGAGCATCTACACTGTCCCAAGCACCCTTTTGAAAGAAAGGGCCAGGAAACGGCACGAAAGGGGTTTTATGGCCAACAAGCCCTTCTGGGCCTGCAGCTGGTCGTCCCCTTAAAGGGCCCCTCCCCAACAGCCTCACCCTGCACCACACGAGGCCTGCAGAGCTGCCACAAGCCCAGCAGATGCCAATGCAGACAAGGCACAAAGGACCAGCAGTGGCTGCTTGAACCGCTTCTGGGCGTTGCCAGCAGCATGGTCGCCTGCTGTCCTCAGCAATGGTGGCTGCCCTCCATCTCCTCCTGGGGGTCACCTCCTGGCACAGCCATGGAATCCCTAGACCCGTGACTCCTCTGGCACCCCCTGCTCCCGGGGTTTCCGACAACTCTGGAGCTACCCTAGTAGCTCCGAGTGGTGGGAGCGCCTAGTCATAGGGGAATAGGATGATGATAGGTGGTTCCAGAATTTTTGGATGCAGTGGCAGACGTTCCTGGAGCTCTGCCAGTGGCTAGCCTCTGCCTTGCAGTATCAGGACACCTGGATGTAGCTCACCCTCCCATCAAAAAGAGGGTCGTGATAGCTGTCTGCAAACTGGCCGCTCCAGATAGCTACCAATCCGTGGGCCACCAGTTTAGTGTAGGCGAGGCCACAACTGGGGACATCATCATGGAAGTAAGGCAAGCTCAGGCTGTACACCCACCAGGGGAGGGGGAAATCCCAGGAAAGGGGGACCATTGGGGATCAGGAGCTGTGAGTGGCCTGTGGGTTAGGGGGTCTGGCACTCCCTACACATCCTCATGGATGCATATATCCTCCATCTTGTGCAGGTGGTTTGGGTATTGAATGCCATGGTCCCGCAAAGGGTGATCTGTGTGGGGGACCTGGACGTGGCCATCTCCGGCTTCACAGCACTCAGGCTCCTGAACTGTGTTGGTGCCCTGGATGGGACCCATATTCCAATCCATGCCCCGGAACACAGTGGGGGCCACTATATTAACAGAAAGAGATACCCCTCTGTGGTTCTGCAGACCCTGGGGGACAGCAGGGGCCAGTTCCAGGATATTTATGTGGGCTGGCTTGGCGCACCCATGGTGCATGGGTGTTTAGAAACTCTGGGCTATGCCACCACATGGAGGCAGAGACATATTCCCCAGAGGGAGGTATCACTCGGGGACACCACAGTGCCCCTGTGCATGGTGGCAGATGCCAACCACCCACTCCAGGCCTGGCTCATGCGGCCATATACCGTCCGACCCAACCCTAGCCAAGAATGCTTCACCACCTGTCTAACCCACACCCAGAACAAGGTGGAGCACACCTTTGGGCAGTTCATCATAGAATCACAGAACATAGAACAATAGATCTGGAAGAGATCTAAGAAGCCATCAAGTCCAGCCCCCTGCCCAAGGCAGGACCAAACCCCATCAGATCAGCCCAGCCAGGGCTCTGTGCAGCCGAGACTTAAACACCTCCAGGGATGGAGACTCCACTACTTCCCTGGGTAGACCATTCCAATGCTTCACCACCCTCCCAGTGAAAAAGTTTTTCCTAATGTTCAACCCAGACCTTTCCAACCGCAACTTGAGACCATTGTTCTGTGTTCTGCCATCTGTGACCACTGTGAAAAGCCTCTCTCCAGCCTCTTTGCAACCTCCCTTCAGTTAGTTGAAGGATGTTTTCAAATCCCCCCTCAGTCTTCTCTTCTGCAGACTAAACAGTCCCAATTCCCTCAACCTTTCTTCATAGGTCATATGCTCCAGCCCCCTAATTATTTTGGTTGTCCTCCACTGGACCCTCTCCGGTGTGTCCACATCCTTCCTATAATTGGGGGCCCAGAACTGGACACAGTACTCCAGATGCAGCCTCACCAAAGCTGAATAAAGAGGAATAATCACTTCTCTGGATCTACTGGAAATGCTCCTCTTGGTGCAGCCTAATGTGCCATTAGCCTTCTTGACTACAATGGCACACTGTTGACTCATTTCAAGCTTCTCGTCCACTACAACTGCCAGGTCCTTTTCTGCAGAACTACTACGAAGCCAGTCGGACCCCAGCCTGTAACAAAGCTTGAGATTATTCAGGACTCTGCACTTGTCCTTATTGAACCTCATCAGATTTCTTGTGGCCCAGTCTTCCAATTTGTCTAAGTCACTCTGACCCTATCCCTACCCTCCAGCGTATCTACCTCTCCCTCTAGCTTAGTGTCATCTACAAACTTGCTGAGGGTGCAGTCCAACTCCTCATCCAGGTCATTGATAAATATGTTGAACAGAACTGGACCCAGAACTGAACCTTGGGGCACTCCACTAGAAACTGACCGCCATCCTGACGTCGAGCTGTTGATCACTACCCGCTGGGCCCAACCTTCTAGCCAGCTTTCTCTCCATCTTACCATCCATATCCAATTTATACTCCTTTAACTTGCTGACAAGAATATTGTGGAGAGTATGGAGGAGGACTTCATGCAGGGATGGGTGGCTGAGTCCGGGCTAGGCTATCAATAGCTGTCCACCACCCCTACCCGCCAGGTCCACTGAGATAGGCTCTGTGTGTGGGAGGACCTCCATGAGCACTTTGCTTAGGGGCCCCACTGATATCACACTGCCCCAACCACCCCCAGCAGGCAACCCACATGCTCCCTTTCCCCTGCACACACTCCCCTCCACCATCCCACCTGAGACACACAGTACACAGGGGATATGGAGAAAGTAAAGTATATTATGTTTAACAAAACCGAGCAGTTATTAATAACAACATAAAACAGAATCATATAACCATATACAGATGGGGCAGGGTGGAAAACTATTTAATTAGGGCAGGGGACTTGGGTGCACCTCACTGGAGGGCCTCAAGTCTTGCCATCCCTGGGATCTGTGGCCTCCCCTGGTTTGTGGTCCTTGGTGGGGCTGGGATGAGGCAGGCAGGATGGAGAGGTAGGGCTGGGGCTCCACCTCGGCAGGGGGCTTAGTCTCACTGGGGGCTTCTTCAGGGAGGCTGGCAGGGTGAACCACAGTGGGTGGGGCAGAAAGGGGCAGTGGGAGGGGGCAGAGGCCAGGAGCGCCCAGAAGGTGCCCGCAATGTCCCTGAGGGTCCCCATCAGCTCCCTCCAGGTTGCCCGCCACCAGGTCACCTCGGTTTCCTCCAGGTGAAGGCACCACTCTGCAACCTCGACCTTGTGCTGGATGGAGGCGGTGAGGTGGATGTCCTCTGCACTCTGCCTCTGGCCCCTCCAGGAGTGGGGATGCCCTGGTGCCCTTGGTGGGGCTGCCTGGTCTCCGTCCCTCATCTCTAGGGGGCTGTCTGGAACCATGGAGGGCATGAGGCTCTCCTGGCTGTCAGATGTGAAGCTGTAGGAATGGAATAGAAGAGAGGGACATGTCATGAGTCCCAAACCTCTGCCCTGTGGGCCACCCCCCCCTGTCTCCCGGTGGGTAGCAGGTCCCCATCCTGTCAGATGGCAGGGGTCCCTGGCCTCAGGGGGTGACCCCCTTGTGATATTCAGCCCCATCTACCCCCTCCCCCCAGGAGCAGGCTGCAGCGCTATCCATGACAGTGGGTGTTGAAGGCCACTGGCAGCTGTGATGCCGTCCCGAGGGCCATGGTCCGCAGGGGATGTGGGGGGCCCTCTGGAAGGTGTGGAGCCCCAACCCTGTGATCCAGGGTGTGCACTCTGTTGGGTATTTACCAGAGGGTCCACTGCCAAGGTCAGGGGATGCCCGACTGGCAGAGGGGCATGGCTGAAGGAGCAGGAGGGAAGGTCGATGACTAGGTCCCCATCATTGCTGGACCACTCCAGAGCTGGCTGTGGTTCTGGTTCTGGTCCTGGTGCAGTGGGACTGGCTGCGAATCCTGGCTCCTCGTCAACCCTGGCTTGGGGCTCCTTGACAGCAGTGGCCAGGACAGCGGGTGGGGAGGTGGTGTCCCTGGGCCTGAGGAGGCTCCACAGCTCTTTATAAAAGGGGTAGGATGTGGGTGCTGCCCTGACTGGCTGGCCAAGTCCCTGGCCCTGGGCATACCCCTGCTGGAGCTCCTTGACCTTACTCCTGACCTGGTCAGGAGTGCGGATGGGGAGGACAGGATGTCAGCCAGCTGGGCAAAAGTGGTGGCACTACACAGTTGTGTGCCCATTTCCTGTAGGGCCTCCTCCTCCTGCCATAGGCCCAGGAGGTCCCTGAGCTCATGCTCACTCCAGGACCGGGGGGTCACTTTTTGCCAAGTTGGCTGGACCCCTGCGAGCTCTGGGAATGCTCAAAGCGGGGGGTTCTGGGGCTTCTTGCGTGCCTGGCTGCTGGCCATGGCACTCCAGGAGCTGCGGGGGGTGTCTCTGGGGTGTGCGGGGCAGAACTTGCAATGGCTGAGGCCTGCACGTGCTCAGCTTCCTGCAGTGGGGTTGCCGGGTCCGTATGGCTTTAAGGGCTGCTGCACACATGGACCACAGAGCCCCGCAGGTGCTGG
Organism: Carettochelys insculpta; assembly: GCF_033958435.1. Taxonomy (NCBI): domain Eukaryota; kingdom Metazoa; phylum Chordata; order Testudines; family Carettochelyidae; genus Carettochelys; species Carettochelys insculpta. The sequence goes on along the minus strand of NC_134138.1, from coordinate 216,235,934 downwards.
GCAGCACACCTCTGCATCCCAGCTGATCGGCACCATGGCAGACTCCTCTTTCGAAAGAGTGGGTCGCAGAGCATCTACACACATCTTCTTTCGAAAGGGGGAGCTTTTCCTGCTTCCAGGTAGGAAGAGCGATTTTGAAAGCTGGGGCGCATTCCTTCAATGTTCCTTTGGAAAGATCATGCTGTGTGTGTGTGTAAACATTCCACGCTCTCTTTTGAAAGAGGGCCTGAAATTTCTAAAGTACTCGCTAGTGTAGACATGGCTTAGCTGTTTAAATGTCTGGCCCATATTTGCAATGTGTCCCTTTCCTGACAGCCCTAGTAAAATAGTTTTCACTTAGCCATGTGTTTGAGTGGCTATTTGGACCCACCAGGGCTAGTTCCTTCCAGGACTAGTTGTTGAAGCCCTTACATTTCAATAATCCATCTCCCACAAAGGATAATTGTGTGGTTCATTTTCTCTAGTGTGTACCTACTAACAGACTGATAGGTTCTGGTATGTTATGTGTTCCTCAATCTCCTGTACACTCACATCTGCAAACAAAAACTCTTTGAATTCTCATCTTCTTTGGGCTTCAGGCATATCTGATGGCTGTATTTGGTCAACAACAAACAATGAGAACTCAGTCATCTTTCTGCTTAAAAAGATTAGCCGTGGAGCAAAGTGAATGCCTGTATTTCTTATAGTGTGTAACGCTGTTACTCACTTGAATTGACAATGAGCAACTTATTTCCATTCTCTCCTGCTTCCATTTGTCCCTGAGGAAATTCAGTCCATGGCTATGTCATTGTTAGAATAATCTTAGACTCCTGGACGCCAATCAGATTATGACAGTCACACAAAATAAATGCCACATTCTTCTTGGACAGGTTTTGCTTCAGAGGTATGTCTTCATTTCCAGGTGACCTGTTCTGCTGCAGGCATATTGACTGCCAGCTGTTATCTCTTAAGGGATTTTAGGGCCTGCCTGTTCTAGAAATACAGTGCAGGAAGAGGCTCTTTTTCCAGTACAGTTGCCTCCTGAACCAATCACAATAAGTTTGCAATTTGTAATGTAGACAGGAAATTAACAGTGTTCCATAACCTGTAAAGAGCCTTGACTGTGTCTGCTATAAATTGATCCCCTGACTCAGCTCTAGATGTAGCATGAACAGGGCTGTGCTTGGCCAGAGTCCAGGGAGTTTAGCACATCCCAATGAGGATCAAAGCTCTCATTTGAACAGTTGACATATATTTGCCTTTATGTGCGGTCAACATTTTTATAATACATTTCTCTGCTGCAGTATTGCTAAAACCCATATTTTTTTCATTTTAATCTACACAATTAAAACACTCATCATCTTCTCATCTTGATTTTTACAGCCTCCTCCTGCTCTCTGGCTCCTGGGACATCCACTAAAATGTAGCTGTGAATATTAATCATCTTCTGAGCTGGAAGGCTTATCTCTATTTCACCAACATAAGTTGATCCAATAAAAGAGGATACCTCACCCATCTTGTCTCTTTATCAGCCCAGGCCAAAAACAGCTACAACAACACTGCAAACAGTTTTAGCTCATCATTCTGATCATATCAGCCCCTCTTTCTGAATCCCTCTACAGGTGTCTCCTTCTCCACCACATGAAGTTCAAGCTTCCTGTTCTCACTGGCAAGGCCATTCACAGCTTTGCCCCTTCTTGCTTATTGCCTTTAACTCCACCAATGAGGCCAGTCTCTACTTCTCTCACAGCTGTCCTTATACCTTCCCCTTCTGCATGGACTGCCCTGCCCAAACGGGACCCAGAGGGTGAATAGTCTCTACTCCTTCAAATCCCTCCTTAAGGCTTTTATTATGAGGGTCTCAAGATACTAATACGTAAGACTGGCCATAGAGGGTCAGACCAATGGTTGATGTAGCACAGCATCCTATCTTCTGATTCCAGGTACCTCACAGGGAATGAACAGAACAAGTGAATAACAAGTGAGCCAGCTCCTGTTGCTTCTGGAAAACGGAAGCTAGAAACATCCAGAGCACTGGTTTGCACCTCTACCCATTGATGGATCTAGCCTCCAGCTAGTTCTTCTTTGAACCCTGTTATAGTCTTGGCCTTCACAAAATCCCCTGGCAGGGAGTTACACAGGTTATTATCTGACTATCTAATGGCTTGGCAGAGGGATAGATGGGAAGCTTGATAAAATTTATTGCATGTTTTTATTGCATGTATCCTCCGTATCCCTCACCTTCTATGGCTGCTTTTCTTAAATTGTATGCTTTTCTGGATGGGGGATCTGTCTTCCTAGATGAGTTGACAGAACTGCCCAGAATTCAGATATGGATTCTGTGCTGTCATAATACAGATAGAAAATATCCATAATATATACATACATTTTCTTAGATTTCTAAAATGGGGCCTTGGCAGATGTGAATATTGTCTAATAAGATACAAACTTTGTATTCAAGAAACAAAAGCAAGAGAGATTTCCTCCAATAATAAATTGCTCAAAGGCTGCTGCTGTGGAGGAGAATGAAAGGAATTGAGAACAGGTTGTTTGTAGTTCTAAAACTTACAAAAAGTCTGGGAAATATATCTTCGGACTCAGGCACAAAATCGCTGGGATCAAGTGAACCATTCTTCCTTGATGCCAAGCGACTAAGGATACTTCAGCCAGATGGCTCAGTTTTCTCTCCCAGTTGAGAATTTCATTTTGTAAATGCTGTATTAGGAAAATATTGCATTATTAAGCTCCCTTCTGGCTGCCTATCAGTCTGCCATCACTTTGTAAACTGCAAAAAGTAATTGTCCATGGCTTAGCCTCTCTGATGTGATTTCCAAGAACCCAGGGAGAAAGTAGTCTGACTCCATGCCCCTTTACACCTATTCTGTCATCACAGGAATATTTCATACCTGTCCTTGACTAGGAGTGATAAGGAGTAGGTGGCCAGGAAGCCATGCAGGTCAGGATGGCTCCACCCCTTGGGCCCGATTTTGGCTTAAGGGTGGCAATGTGGTCTCAACACTTCCTTACAAAACAGGGTTTGAAATAACATGGGAATAGATTTTCCCATGAGGTTCCTGGTATTTTTCACTCCAAAAATACCAATGGCCTCTATTGTGTTATGTTGGTACTTTCACATTGAGTCCTCCCCTGAACTGAGAAGAAGGGAGGTACATACAAATGAAGAACAGAGAGAGGAATCTCAATGGTGAAGTCTGTTTGTGCCCCATTACACATTTTGTCTATGTCTACACTAGAGCAATCTGTCCACAGAAGTTACTTTTGGAAGATAACTTCCAACAAAACTTCTGTTGACAGATTGCAGCCAGGCTGCAAAGTGGATCGAAAGAGCAAACTGCTCTCTTGACAGAGAGTGGCCATACTGCCCTTCTGTTCTCTCAACAAAATGGTCAACCAGAAGCACAGTGGACAAGGCTGGCCAGCGTCATATAGGCCCTGTCTGTCGACAGAAGACCCCATGGAACATCCAGACTGGCTCTCTGTTGACAGGTGTGTATAGATAGAGGCATTCTGCCTCATGGAGGCATGGCAGAATGCTGTCAACAGACGTGCTACATTCTGTCGATTTACTGTTGACAGGACACCTTGAGAAAGCGGATGCGCCGTGGTTTTTGTCTACAAAACTCTCTGGTATAGACACAGCCTTTGAGTGGTATCTTACCGCTTGTACTCATGGAGGCCCATCAATTTCAGTGGAACTAATCCTGAAGTAAAGCATATGTGATGATAAAGTTGGCAGAACTGAGCCCTTCATTTGATTTTTGAGCGAAGGTATAGGTTAGTTCTCAGTTCATCTAAAACCAGTTATTCATTTCTACTGTAAAGGCAGTCACCCTGGAATGCCTGCCTTTTAGGAACCTGTCCTTTGATTGTTGAGACCTAAATATACATGCTGACCACCGTAACTGTCATTTCTCACATGCTCAAATAATTATCTTGCTTGCTTTGTGATCGAAGCTTTGTTGGTTTCATGACATGACAGATACAGAGTACGTGAGGTATCATCGTTTGCTTGTCCAATAAAGGGTATCACTATCATTTCATCTTTGTCCCTTAATGATCTCTTAAAAGGCTAAGACTCTAATGTTTTGTTAAGCAGCAGTTTATAGCATTAGTAAATGCAAATCCAGAAAGAACATTGTGCCCATTAGCTGGATGGTTTTGATTTTTTTTTCTCCTCTTCCCTCCAGAGGATGAGATTTGAATTTATTAGGTAGAAATGGACAAATACCACAAACTGTTTGGTGATTTAGAAAATTAATTCCCTTTGCTCATGCTTTTGTCCTTTTTTGTGTTTGCTTTTTATGACGATTAAAATTGATCAAGTTTTACTAGCTTGAATGCTCATGGAAAGCAAATTTGAAGCATGCACACTTCTGCCAGATAGCAGAAGTGGCAAGTTGTAATGACAAAGGTATGCGGATGCCTTGAGCCTAAACTTGCCTAATGAGGGACAACATTCTTCATCCACTACTGCTGTGACCATTTCTCTTCATTGTGCATTGGGCAATTAGTGTGTTTGAAAAGGACACAGCTTAACACAGCAGGGGTCAGGTTCCCAATAACCCTCACTAGAGCCCTGGTACACAGGCAATTAAATGAGGAGCTGACTGTGCTACTGGCAACTAGGGCTGCATGTGTATGTGCAATGATTAGGGGGTGAATGTGTTAAAAGAAAATTTAATTGCAGCTCTGCACCTAGACAACAGATCTTACTGTGGCATAATTTTTCTAGGACCAGTGCCTTAGGCAAAGCCAATCTGGACCAGAAATAGTGAATAAACTTCATGTAATTCTCCTTATTTGAAAAAGTCAAAGTCACCCCTCTGGCTGATCTTTAAAGTGACATTCATCCAATTAGGGTACAGACACCATACCATGTGACTTCTGCCACCTTTCGTAACTAACAGGACTCTGATTTTGAATAGTGAGTATCAGATGCTAGAAGCCAGTTCTTCACAGCCAATCTAAATTTTTCTTTAATAAAAAGGGACTAAATTGGGGAAGTAAATTTGAACTACAGACAAGTCAGAGGAAATCACATGCTGCAGCTCTTCCGTGAGGAAAAAAAAATTACCTACAGAATACAGTGTCTTTTAACTGCTGAGAATGACTGACTCAGTTCTGACATTAAGATCTTGGAGTTGGGTAGGCTGTAAGCAGGTACTTTGTTTTCTGCTACAGACTTCTGGGCCTGACCATCAATCTTCACCCATTAAAATAACTGCTGCTGCCTTTCCAAGTGTAATTTATTCAATAAGATGCTTTTGGAAGAAGTTGCCGGGACTCTTGATTTTCATTTGTCTTTGTCTGGGTCTGTGAAATAAGTTGGCCATATTGTCCATTTCATGCTAATTTCACAATATATTCATATATTCATTTCATCTGTGCAATCTGTGAAGCACACTGCTGACAATCAGGCACCGCAGTTAAAAATGGAGATACACAAATCAACTGACGATAACTGAATACAATCATTTTACATGACAATAATGAAAAGATAGAATATTAAGCCTAAATGTGTGTAAGCTTAACGTTCTTTTAGGCTTGAGCGTTTTAAATTGTTTGTAGAAACTGCCAGCGTGGCAACCAGGACAGCAGAGTCCTACTCCATCCTGCTACTGACACAATATATGACCTTGGGCAAGACACTTAGCCTATGTCTACACTAGAAACATCTGTCGACAGAAGTTACTGTCCACAGGGACAGCTCGACAGAATCTCTGTCGACAGGTTGCATCCACCCACCCACAACTTGCTCTGTCGACAGAGAACTGCCAGACTGCAGAAATACATATTCCTGGACTCACTGCAAAATAGCCCAGTGGCAGCCCAAAGTGTGTGCTAAATTAGATATGTAAAGATATGTAAGGGATAAAAATATTCATCCCTAACTATGACATCTCTGGCATATTAGCACACCTTCTGACATCGCTGTGCTGACACAGGCCTCTTGACTTGTAGAACGATTGAGCCTGGAGACGTTATGGCTATGTCTACACTAGAGGCATCTGTCGACAGAAGTGTGGACACCGCGCTTTTGTCGACAATACTCTGTCCGGAGATTTGTTCTGCCTCAAATTTTTGAGGGATAATACTGTCAAGGAATATGCGGAGACACACACAAAGCATTCTGTCGACAAAAAGGTCTCGACAGAACTACGCATTTTATAAAAATATTCATCCCTAACTACAGCATCTGTGGCATACTCGCACAGTGATGTCAGAAGGTGTGCCAGTATGCCACAGATGCCATAGTTAGGGAAGAATATTTTTATCCCTTACATATCTTTACCTATCTAATTAGCACATACTTTGGGCTGCCACTGGGTTATTTTGCAGTGAGTCCAGGAATATGTATTTCTGCAAGTGCTATTTCTGGAACTTATGGGATGACTGCTGCAATCTATATGGAGCCTGCAAGGACATGTACTGAATAGCCATTAGTATCTTCTTTCTTCTCATCCCTCATGGCCCCAAAGGAGAAGGAGGAAAAGTGTTTTGAAAGAAACACTGTGCAGGGAAATGAAGTGGGAGGGGAGCCCTCGAGGAACATCAAGATACTGACGTGAGTTACTGGACGGCTGCAAGAATGTGTGCAAAAAAGCGTCCCACGTGCAAGGAGAAGAACACTTCCTGCATGGCTCTGAGCTCTCTGAATTCCCTCCAGCAGCTTTTGCAAAGTATTGAGAGAGCTAAACACCTGCAGAGTTGAGCCTTCAACTTGGAGTGAAATATGTGAGCTGAAGGTACCTTTTTTGTTACGCCTGTCTCATTTCTTTTGTGCGAGACCCTAAGGGAGACAGCATACTTTGCAAGTGAACGTGCTGGTATCCTCAGAATGACTTAGATGTCTGAAAATACCAGGCACATGCAGGGCCTCAGGCAAACAATTACACTGCGAGCTGTAGATTTATACTGGCTGTGTGCAGTAGTTCTGTCTGTTTTGCCATATTTGGTCATTGTTACTCTAAGTGGAATGGGATGGGCAGAAGTGGGAGGGAAATGGTGAAAAGAAGGACTTCTGGGAGATGTTTGCTAGGAAGTGCCTCTGCTTTGTGTTCTGCTTTGTTGAACAAAGCTGGATGAAAGCTCTGTAAGTTTACACCAGCCTCCTTATCAACCACATACTTACAGCTGTGGCTGCTGAGCTGGCAGCTTGGATTGTTTAGTATCTGAAGTTTTATCTTAGAACTGAGTGCATGAGTTTGAAGGCCATGAAGGCTGAAAATAGTTGGATCTCAATAGTTTTTATCTGGCCAAATCTCTTTGTGACCATTGAGGCAATCTTAGGGGCAATGGGTCTGTACACATTTACATGGATTTGCTGCAACTAGAAAATACTGTTGCTCCTTTTTGAGCCAAGTAACTAGTCACATTTCAAGACCCTGGAGATATTCCAGCTGGAAGCAGAAATAGATGGGGTCCGGAATCCTCTTAGATGCAGTCTTGCTTGTTTATGAGAAATGCACAAAGTCCCGCTCCTCTGAACACAGGAAGAACAAGAAAAACAAGAGCAGTTGCCTAGCTTGAAGCCCCAATCCACCTTAGCCAACAGACTCAAAAGCTCTCTCTCTCTCTTTTCCCATCATCACAGGTTCTTTCTCTTTTGCCTTTCTCTCTCCCTCTGTTCTTGTCTGTTCTTGGTTTCTTTGTGTTCTCTCACAGCCACCTGCCCCCAAACCTGGTCCCAATCCCCATCTTCTGCCTGCAGAGCACTGATTTCTATTAGGTAGTGATGTAAGTCTGGCTCGTCTATTCTTTCTTGCAACTGTCTTAAATGAAGAACACCTTCAGTTGGAACCAGGCTTTAACTCAGCCCATAGCAAGGTGTCACCCAGCTCAGTACCATACCGTATGTCTTTTTCGTAGTAAATACTGGTTCAAAGAGCAGCTTCAAAATGTTATCAGACTAGGAGAAAGGATCGTCATATGAACATAAATGTAGCTTTAACATCCTCCTGCTGGTTTGATTGAGCTAATTTTCTGTACTTTTGGGATTGGCTATTCTGGACAGTTCTCCTACCTTCTTGAAAAGGACAGGATGTTACAGGACCACAGTCCTTTGAACTGTGTTTAGAGGCCACAAAACATTGCTGGCCTGCCCCTCTCTTCACTGGCAGCTCTGTCATTAGCAAAACATAACAAACTTTATAGCACGTCTTCACCTTGCCTGGAGTCAAGATTCTGCTCAGTGGACCTCATAAAAACAACGGATCGTCATTGTACAGCTACCAGCACTGGGGAGTGATTTTCTTCTTCAGTCACTGGCTCTTTTTGGCCCAGAGGTGTTACGTTTCACAAAACTATAAACCAAATGCATGTTGTGGTCATAAAAGGAATTTTTCTTAAGCATTACTCCACAAAAGAGAAAAAAAATTAAAAGCTAAATCAACCCCCGCATAGGATGGCTTATTATGGGATTGTCCAGAAAAACAAATTGTTCCAGGAGTGTTCTAAAAGGAATCGGTGTTGGAAGAGCTCTGATAACTGATAGATAAGCCATGGGCTTCATTGGTCACTTGTGGGTCTGAAGGGGTGCAGAAAAGCAGAGGGGAAGTGGGAAGAGGAGAAAAAGAAAGAGAGAGGAAGAGGGGGCAGGAAGAATGATATCTGTGGGAAATATTTTCCAGACAGCGAGATTGCAGGTTTGCATTTAGACTTGAAAAGATACAGAGCATCGGATACCAATGCAAGCCACTGAAAACTGACCATAAATACAAGAGAGAAGACAAAGGGAAAAAGGACAAAGGGAGTAACTGTATTTTGAAACCTCCATGGTTAATTAATACAGTACTTGTAGAAACAGATCGACTAAAGAACTGACATTTGCAAGAAAGGCTTGGTGTGTGAAAGCCCTTGCCGATAATACGATTGAAAAACAGCCTCACTTGTAAAACTGTACTCTGAGCTATATGATTACCGATAGTACAGTAACATCCAAAATGTTCTAGATGCTGAAGAGACGTACAAAGATGTGTTTTCCTGCCCCAAAGAGATTGCAGTTCCTTACTGTAGTACCAAAACATGAAAGGGGTTAGCAAATAAGTTTTGTTGATATGACAGAATGGCAATGGTTGGCTAAATAAGCTTTTGGGCTTTTGACACAGAATCTACTTTCTATATCCATCGCTGTGTCTATGCTACAGAATTCTGTTGGCAGAAGTCACTGTTGACAGATATTTCCAGACAGAACCTATGTCTACAGAACACATCCACTCTTAACAGAGGCGCCCTCTCTCAATGCCCTCTGCATACAGAAAGCGGCCTGACTGTCCAGCCCTCTGTCGACAGAACAGCCAACTGGAAGCTGTGCAAACAGGGCTGCCCAGTGAACTGGAAGCCCTCTGTTGACAGAGGGCCCCTCTGAGTATCTACATGACTTTTCTGTAGATAGAATCTGGCTACAGAAGTGCTATACTTCAAACTTTCACAACATAACTCCCTGGAAAAAGGTTGCATACACTTGACAGATTCTAGACAGAACACATTTGTAGTGTGGACACTCCCTAGTTTTGTCAACAGAAGGCCTCTTCTGTCAACAAAACTTGGTAGTGTCGTGTAGGCACAGCTTATCTGATTTGCATGTGAAATGGAAATTTATACATGGGGTTTGTACTCTGTGCACTGAGCATAGAGTGGGAAGTCCAAAAATCTGGCTTCTCTTCCAGCTCTGCCACTGATTCATTGTGTGATATCAAACAAGTCCTTGGGACTAGAATTTTCAAAACCATCCTTTAATTTTAGATACTTCCATTTTTGAGCACCCACTTTGAGAAACTGAGTAGAGATGTAAAAATATGGGCCTCGTACTTGGTCTAAGTCTTCCTGCCTTTAAAATAGAGATGATAATGTGCTAACCAGCTTCTAAAGTAAGAAAGACCAACTTTTTAAATAATATTGTAAATATTACAGTACACAGGACAAATGCGTTTGTATACAATGTAGCCTACGCATATCCCATACTTGTCGCATATATTATATTTTACATTTGTTGTTCTGAACATTCATAAAAACACAATGCAATTAAAATATATTTATATACATAAAATAATATATACCCGAGGAGGTATAAAAGTTTCATGTATCCAGAATTTCAGCACATTTAAATCACAAGATAGGCTTCTGTTCCCAAGCAATATTCATGGCTATTCTGTACATTCAGAACAAAATGGCACACTTTCCATTCTGACTTTCATTTCATGTGATGCCAGAACTTCAAGGTTAAAAATGAACAGTGAAAGTTCTTTGACTAGCTACAGATACTTTCTGGCTTCTGCCCTTCCCTAATATCATCTCATCCTTCTGAAAACAAATCCCAATGGAAGGGCCACACAAACATTTATTAGAAGCAGCAGCAATATGTTCTGTTGAAGTATTTGACTGAAATGTATGTAGCTGGCGAACCATGATATCAGTGGGTTTATAGAAACCTTCAGGATCTTGCTATGAACAGCACTGCTTTTTTCCCCCCTGCGATTCAGATACGGGAACCCAATAAGAAAATAAGACAGTTCGTTCATGTTGCAGTGTGTCAGAAGCTGACACTAGCAAATATCATGTGACATGTCTTAAGTGACATAATGTGATGTGATGCATCAGAACTACATCATGTTCAGAATCCAACAAAAATGATTATCTGCAGCAGTTTGAATTAACTGTGGATAGATAGAATCTGTGAGTCATTTGCTAGTGCTATGACTTTATTAGCAATGGTTCTGCTTCCATCCAAAAGGTGAATGTAATATATTTTACACCTAGGGTTTCCAGGATTAGGTTAAAACTAACAAAACCTAATACAATCAAGCAAACATAGAGGCTAGATTTTAAAAATATACATAGAATCTACTTCTCATTCATATGTGTGTAATATTGAAAATTGAGGATGGATCCTATAAAATATCTCACGCGTACCCTGGGATTTTATTCTCAAAAACAGGGGATTTCAGAGGAAAACCATAAGTTCAATTACCGCAGACACTGCTGTTTACCGTTCACTTTATATTACCGGTCTTTATCACATTATTTTACATACATATCTAGCTCTTGCACATGTCCTTAAACCCCAGAAACTCATCTGTTGCCTGTTATTTTGGGGGCAGAAACTGACCAGTTTTGGTTCCCATATATTATATAAGAAATTTTACAAATCTGATACACATAGGCAAGAAGAAGTGACCTTTATTTATTATCCCCTTTCTTACTAACTTTATTGTCATGGCTATTAAAGGTGTTATCACTGATTATTTTTGACTGTCTCAGAATAACTTGTCCAGTTTCAGTGACAGTTGTGTAAAACACTGAGCATTGAATGTCTCAGGGGATTACTGTCATCTTTCACCTCCTGTGCTTGAGTTCAAATTCAGTCCAGGGTGTAGTGCATAAAAACTGTGTTCCATCTGAGAGGCATGAAATAAGTTTGGTCTCAGTTCTATGCACTTGCATGAATTTAAATGTGCTGGAATTTTCTGTAAGGTGAACCGTTAATTAGGAATTCCCAGGCTTTGTGGATTTTTGTGAAAATAAAGTCATTCTTCTAGGCTTGTCTTCACTAGGAAATGTAACTGTGTTCAAATGAGGCTTTGTAGGCGGCAGGATGCTGACCACAGCTGACAGCTCAACGAAGGCAAGACCAGAGTGTGTTCAGCAACATGTCAGATGGTCATGGGTAAGCAATGGTGCTGATAGCATTATACAAGGCTGTGTTTAACATGACTTGTCTACACTGATGAATAAATCTCCTATAGTCTGATTGTGAAAAATAGAATTTAAACCTGGTTAAATCTCTTAGCTTAGGTGAGGTCTTACAGGCCTTTTGGCGGAAGTAAGTCAAAACATTTTTGCAACTTAATTCCAGAATTTTCGATCTTTAAGTTTTCCAAAACCTTTAAACACTGCTGAAAGCCAGTCCTGGGAGGCCTATGCAGGGGCTCAAGTGGACCTCAAAAGCAATGCAGTAATATATCCTATGCCTTCCGCCCGTATGTTTGTTTTCCTCCCTCCTATTCACCCTAGCATGTGGTTTTGCTTTGCGTATTGTTTCCAGACCTCTGAACTCAGCCCAGTGTGGTTTCAAGATGGATATTGCAGCCATCATATTTGTGTCCATTTTCCAAAGCTTCTGTTGGGATATGTAGGCAATTGCAAAATACTCACTGAAACCTACTTTGTGAAGGCATCAAGGTGAAATACATACTTAGGATGCATCTGTTTCATGTATGTATTGCATATACTTCTAAAGCTATGTGTATATGAAACTCTGGGTTTTTGCATTATTATGGTAGCAGCACCTTTAAATATAGCCAGAATTCCATCATGCACCCCAAAGGTTGTGAAAGGTATATCTACTCATTGGAAACTCGAGGACTTTTGCCAAAGAAAGAGTTTAAGTTTCTCAAGGAGTCATTTTTGGCACTATATTATAAAAAGACAAAAGACATGAAGAAAATATTGGAAGAGCAAGTGACAGGAATGTTATTAAACACCATCCCCCGACCGCCCAATCCCCTTTCTCACGTCCACCCATTTCTGAGCTTGCTTGTGTGACATTTCCCATGACACTTCCAAAAAAAATGTTACTTTAAGATGCAAAATTTCAGGTGGATTGGTTAGATTTTTGGTGAAGTCAGTAGTGGAGGGGAACAAAGTAGAGAAATAGACTTGTCGGGTCAGGTTTTCAAGAAAGCCGAGCTTATCTGCCATTGAAAAGCAATATAAGGGCAAGATTTTCAAGGGTGCTTAGCATCCAGCGCCTCCTCTGGTGACACTTATGTCTGGCTTTCCTTTAGGTAGCTGAGAGCTGAGATCTTCTGGACAATTGTGGGTGCTGACCAGTTCTGCAGAACTAGCACATCTGTGCAACCTTAACTCTGATGAGAGCAACACCCCTTCACATTGCCTATAAGGAAAACGAACCGTGTTGCATTTAACTCTTGAGTAGGCAGGTACAGTGCAAGGGGTAAAACCGAACTAGGGAAGAAAATAATCTGAAGAAGTGGGTCTTACCCACTAAAGTTTATTACCTGGTAACTTAGTTAGTCTTTAAAATACAGGTTGACCCTCTCTTATATGGCACCTTTGGGACCTTTCTGGTGCCAAACGAGAGACTTTTCTGGACCACGGGAAGTCAGTATTTTCTAGCACATTACCAATACTTCTGCTGTTTACTGGACTCTTAAAAGACATTTAGGGGTAAATAACAGCTAACCAACAGCACAGAACACTGAGAGCCAGGACTGTTGGTTGCAAACACGTTGTATGGGACCACAGGAAACTTGGCCACACCTGTCATAATTGGTCATCTGGTTAACTAAATTCCTGCCAGATTATGGATGTTGCCAGATGAGAGAGTTCCAGATTAGGGAGATTCAACCTGTAACACAGGACTGCTTGTTAATTATGGAAGAAAATACTATTCTACTGACTCAATTTTGCCAAAAAGAAACAGTCTGGCATTTAACATGGAGAAGTCTCTCTAAAGTAATAGAAGATCTCTAATCAGTTCTCACCTTTACATTTAAATGCAACAAAGGTGGAGGCACAGCATTTACAATTACAGCAGGTGATTTCATCCCTTTGAAATGTCCTTAAAAGATTAGCAGTCATAGATTATTTATTAACTTTTAGTGAATGCATTTCCAGGAATGGAAACAACCCATTACATCAATGTCTAGTTTCTAAGTTTAAATATTAGAATTAACATGAAAATGTGCCCTGCAGTGGAAAGTTCAGCCTGCATACCAATGTCTAAGGCTTTTACTTTAGTGTTTCCTTTTTAGTACAAAGCCATTGTTCCTTTTTAAACCTGGTGTTAATAATGGTGATCATAACACCGGAATTCGCTTGTGATAGGTTGTAAATAACAGTTCTAGCTGAAATCAGGCCTTTGGCAAAACCATCTAATGCAAGCACTGCAACAGTTTAATTGAGCTGTTTTGATAGTGAGCAACTCATCGAGAGGTTGGCAGAGAGATTTGTGACAGAGTGGCACTGCTGGTTTCAAACACTCCTGCTGCCTAGATAACAAAATATGTTGTGCAAGTCTATGATGACAGCAACTGCAGCACATCCTGGACTGTTTTCTTTAGTGTTAGGCTTTGATCACAAATCTATCCTCCACTAAATCGTTCATCTAACTCTTGGATAGTAAAACAGCATGTCTAAAAAGTGACAAAAAAGAGGAGAAAAATATAAACATTATGTTCCTGGCCTCCAAATCAGGGATCAGGGCAGACCAATTATAAAATTGGTATCTGCAAATAGGTGGATCTAGTTCTCTGACAAAGGCTGGCAGAGGTTGGGTATGTTGGAACCTGGGCCAGTTTTCTTTTAAAAGAATGTTAGAAGCTTCCAATAAAGTATGGAATGAGACAGAGGTAAACAGCAGCCTGGAATGTCTGTGACTGGATGTACAGTGCCAGGGAGTGATGGAACCAGGCTAGATCCTTCTATGGGAAAAGGGGGAGCTTGGCGCCAACAGGGCACTATTTCTAAAGCAGATCCTCCTGTATACTGCCAATGTGTTGTCCCAATGAAATATCCCAAACCCCAAATAATTTAAATCTCAGGAAGTCTGCAAGGGAATAATTCACAGAGGAGATGCAAAAAGAAGCTTGACTCCCCCCTTTTTAAAAGCTCCATAAACTAATCCTTTCTTAGTGCTGTCACAAACAGTTTTCAGATAGCAAGATTATGTCAAGTTTAATCACCGAAAATTCAAAAATATATATTATGTGCTCACAAGTTCCATAGGAAGCTTTATTATGTGAAAGGAGCAGGAACAATCCCAGATAGTCTCACTGGGAAGTCATCAGAGAACTATTCACCTTAGTGAGTTTGCCTGTATGCTTTGGGTGACATGAAAGTCAAAGGGACTTATAATCTAAGGTCTTTCAGCACCCACGCCCCACCCCCCACCCCAGAACCTCAAAGGTATCAAACTCCCATTGAATCACTGCGATGTACTCTTGAGGATCTGATCCTTAGAGGCTTTTTTGAATCCCAAATTTCTTTCTTATAATACTCAAGAACAAACAGCAAATCATGTTATTAGGGGTGGCCAAATTAATTTACAGAAGAACCATCTGAAACCTCATCAAACCAGACCTGAGCCTCTTTCGTGCTCTGCATTTTATTTATTTATGTGTAACCCTTTTCCTAGATAGACCCTGCAGCAGTCAGGGCCAGGTTCAATTTCTAGGGGTTCCTCACCATCCATCCAGCACAGAGCTGACTTCAGCCCCCAACCAGCAACCTAGGAAATTCATGGCAAGCTTTGAGAGGAAAAGCTTCCCCACTCGCTAGCACAGAGTCTGAGAGTAGAAAAGAAACTTTTAATAAACAGGGAGGGAAGTAACTTGGCAAGTGTTTGAGAAAACACCAGAGTTCATAAACAAAACCATGAGTAAAAGTCCCACCTCAAGTGGTTGGGCAGTGTCTTCTTCCTCTCATGTTCTTAAGTCCAGCAACCCAAATGTCTTCTACACACATCCAGCCTTTCTCTGCGCCCCTCTTACAGTTGCTGCCCTTGATCAGGGCAGACCCAGACAGAGTTCAAGGAGGTAAAACAACATCTTACTCATTCCACCGGACACTCACCATCCACCTGCTCACTGATCTCCACTGTCAGCCTGCGGACTGCTGCAGTGCTCATCCCACCAGCTGTGCTACTGCTCCCAGCAGCCACCCTGCCAGCCACATTGCCTCTCCTGCTGGGCAACTGGTCACTACTTCCACCAGTTTGCAGTGGACTTGGCTCTGGGCAAAACCCAGTGGCTATGGTTACACTAGCAATTCTAAACTCCGCAGTTTTGCTGGCAGCATTCTGCCTTTTAGCCATTAGGCATAATGCTGATGTTGACAGGTTCTTGTTGACAAAAAAGCTGTGTGGCCACTCTGGGGGCCTTCTCTTCTCTTCTCTGCTGTGCTTCTGGGTTCCTGTTTTGTCAAGAGAGTCTCCAGGCTGTTCATCCACACTGCTGACAGAGTGGAGCGCTTTTCCATTGGCTTTTGTGAGTGGCCGTGCTCTGTCGACAGAAGTTTTGCTGGGAAATCCTGTCCGACTGTGACTTCTGTCCACAGAGTGCTGTAGAGTAAGGGAACTTGGAAGCCTGGTGCGTACTTCAAAGTGCCCACAGCTCTGCCTATCAGTGCTTCAAAGTTAGCAACTTTGAAGGTCCCGCATCAGCCATTATGCTAATGAGGTGCTGTATATGCATCGCAGCACCTCATTAGCCTCCTCCAATCGGGGTGATTACCATGCCCCCTTTGAAGGAGGGAGCAAGTGTAGACAAGTCCATGGATCTTGTTTTAGCTCTGTCATTGAGCAGGGGGGAGAAACAGGTTCAGACAATCTTACAGCGTACACCTGGAAGGAATGTAACTTTCTGGCTTAGAACCCTGTCCTCCCACTTGTAGTTTCACAGAATTCTGGCAAGGGTCCCTTGTCCTTACACGGTTGTTTAAACTGACAGTGTCTCTCTCCTTTTGAAATGGGTAAAACACGGTCTGTCACTTCTGTATTCCCACAATAATTGCAAGCATGGGTGAGCACATTTCACAGTTCCTGTGTGTTTAGCATTAACATAGTTTGTGGTCCCACAGTAACGGACTTCATTACAATAGGAGACACACCACTGTATCAATTGAATATTTAGCAAATCTAAACACACAGGAGTCAACTGTATTTACCTACACACACCCAGGGTTCCTTTCTCATTCCAGCAAGCTGTAATGGAAGCATTCCTTCATATCCTGCTTAGTTATTAAAAACACCAAGTTCCTTCTAAATATCCTCTGTGCCTTCAGGTTTCAGACTTGACCAATACTTGATTTTGCCTGGGCTTGCCACAGCTGAGCCCCAGCACCTCTGAGCTTGATGCCTCTATGAACATAAAAAAAAATTGCTTGAGCTCTGGCACATCTTTCATTTTGCATTAAGCACTGATCATAACTGAAAGCACCAAACAAGTGGGGCTAACAGCCACTGTGGACCCAGGAGCAGTGTTTGTGGGGCAACTCCATTCCCTGGCAGGTGTGGAGACTTGGGCAGAAGGAGGGGGGCCAAGGGCAGTCAGACCTTAGTGTAACCCAGAGCATGCTGCTGGGTCCCTACGCCCGTAGGCTTCGGGAGCTGCACAGAGTGGCAGAGTGATGCTCCTGCAGCATTTCAAAGAGGCCCAGAGCTCCCAGCCACCACTGCTGCTACTGCGACAGCAGCAGGGAGCTCTAGATCTCTTTGAAAATCCAGGCCCCTTTTCCTCTGTTGGTGGGCCTGCACCACACTTGAGAACAGCTGTGCAGTGGGAGTGCTGCTTCCATAGCTGCAGGTTTGGGTCTGGTATATGACACTTCCATCTGGTAGTTCCTGTCTGAAACAGGAAAGTGTAGTTTCTGTTCTTATCAGTGTAATACCTGGTACGTTCTCTGTATAAAACTGTGTATTATGTCGATTTTTGACCGTGGAAGCTGGTGTAGGAGTTTGCTCCAGCTGCTTCATGCATCGACTTGAGAAAGTACAGGATCTCTCTTCAGAAATCTGGGCATCCAAGGTTTGCTGCTTGGTCTTGACATATGTTTGGACAGTACTTTGGAGAAAGAGCCAAACTGTTGGCTAGTCATTTGAACCAAATTGCCAACCAGCTTCCCAGGTTTATCCCCCATTGTTTGCTGTTACAATGAGGCTGCAATTATAAAAGGTTTCCTTACTACTGAAGAGGCAAGTATGGATCCTTTTTCCACTTGCTTTAAACACGTCATCCCATGGGCCAAATCCTGAGATCCTTTTGTTCAGTCCTTTAGGAATATTTGCCAATTTGGCAATTTACCCAGTGGGATATAACTGGACTGTTCTTGCAAGTAAGAGCTGCAGAATTAAAGTTACTGGGAATGTTATAAAGCAAGGGTGCCCAGACTGCAGCTTGTGAGCCATGTTTAGCTCCTGTGCAGTTAAAGTGCAGCTTGCAAAGCCTCCTTCTTCTGCCATTCCCCAGCTATCAGACTGGGGGTGAAGAGCCTAAGGCTCCTGCCCTGAGATGGGGTGATGGGTTGGGTGACCAACTGTCCCATATTAGGCAGGATGGTTCTGTATTTGGGATGCCAAAAACGACGTCCAGACTTATTTTTTAAAAGGGACAAATTGTCCCATATTGAGGCCCTCAGGGCCTGGAGGGTGAGGGCGGAAGCACCTGTTACTGCTGCTTTCCTGGGGCTCCCGGATGGGAGCTCCCACAGCTGCTGCTTCCCCAGGTTTCGGGGCTGGTATCGCCCAAGGCTGCCGTTCCCCTGGGGCTCTGGGCTGGGAGCACCCATAGTAGCTGCTTCACCGAGGCTCTGGGCTGCGATTTACTGTGGTCACCACTTTCCTGGGGCTGTGGGCGGGGAGTGCCTGCAGCTACCATTTCCCTGGGGTTGGGGGGCGGGGACAGCTGGTTCCCCAGGGCTTGGTGCAGCCAGGAGGAGCCGTCCCTCCCTGCCATATCTCCCTCTTCTGTATTTGAGACAGGGAGATATGGTCACCCTAGTGATGGGGCTAAGGGGGCCTGCCCAGTGAGGTGGGTGGTCTTGGTGCCCCTGCCATAAGAATGGCTATACTGGGTCAGACCAAAAGTCCTTTTTGCCATATCCCCTGTCTTCCGACAGTGGCCTATGCCAGGTCTACCAGAGGGAATGAACAAAACAGGTAATCATCAGGTGATCCCTCCTGTCACCCATTTCCAGCTTCTGACAAACAGAGACTAGGGACATATTCCTACCCATCCTGGCTAATAGCCATTGATGGACCTATCCTCCATGAATTTATCTAGCTCTCTTTTGAACCCCATTAAAGTCCTGGCTTTCACAATATCCTCTGGCAAGGAGTTCCACAGGTTGACTGTGTTGTGTGAAGAAATATTTCCTTTTGTCTCTTTTAAACCTGCTACAGGCTATTAAAGGTACTCAGGGCAGAGTTCTCCAGCCTCACCACCCTGCTGCAGAGCAAGAACCTGGGAATTGCTGAAGTCCTGAGCCCCCCCGCCCCCCCCCCGAGCCACTCTTGGCTCCCGAACATCTGAAGATTATTGTCTGCATTTTGGGGGGTCAGTAAGTTTGGCCACCCCGTGATAAAAGAAACCATTATCTATTAGTGGTGTGCACTCCCAGGGACCATCTGAGCAGCTGTAAGTCAGTCTAACTCAGGGGTCACCAACCAAAATAGCAAGAAGAGCCATTTTTTCCAGTTTGGAAAAAACCTCAGTAATTCAAGCCACAATGCATGCGAACATGAGATGGTCCTCAATAAATAATGACAAACCATACTTTTTGTAACCCCTATTTTAAGAACAGTGCACACACAATGATTTGTAACGTGATACATGTTCATAAACTTTTTACATGGTCTATTTCCTCACACTTCACAAGTGTATTTGTACCACTGCCTTCCTGACTTTCACTCCTGAACCTTCTCTCTCTTTGGAGCTTTCTCAGGGGAATTATCCAACATTTTGAGATCACATATAATTTGCTATTTAGATAGGAGTTGTTCAGTTTGGGGCTTTAGACATTCACTGTCTATTGAAAATAATCAGGAGGTTGTTTTTTTTTTAATTGACTCTGCAGTTATAGTGTTGGGTGCCACAAAGAAGTCCTTAAAGAGCTGCAGGTTGCAGACCCCTAGTCTAACCTGCAGAAAAATCCAGGCATCCAGAAAAACCCATTCCAAAGACCTGAGAGGTAAAGCTCAAGCTGCACCCTTCTCACTACTGCTAGGGAAACAATCGCAGATTAAACAGGATGAACTGATCAGCCGCACTTCGTGTAAAGATATCCCTAGAGATAAATGTACAATGTTGTTATGGAGGCTGTGGTGGGGTCCGCAGCGTAACTAAGGCTGACAGACTGCTTGCATGTGGGTGGCTGTCTTCTTTCCAGCTGTGACCAGCTGAATTATATCACCTGTCCCACTTGATATATTAGGATATGCCCAAGCTCAAGATGCATGTTGCTGCAATAGGGAAATTAATGTCCACCACTAGAGGCAATTAATAATGATTAGGAGCAAAACAGCAGGGTTAAATCTGTGCATTTAACAAAGTGTTCATAGAGCTTTTTTATACTCTACTTCAGCCTGGGAGTTCTCTAAAATTTCTGCTGCTTTTTGGGGTGCCAAGCCAATTGCATCTTAATTAATGTGTAAACTTAGCTGAAATGTCAAAGTTGTTTCAAAGAGACATGTTTATTCATTACTCCGCTTGCTTCAGTGCTGGCACAGTAAAGCATCAAACACACATGCACAGTGTTCTGCAGAGAAATGGTCACATTCATTCTATGTCCCCTTCCATTCCCAGTGGTAGAAACCCCATGTACACATTTCTGAAGTCAATGTACCCTCTGGTTCTCTATTCTTCAGCTAATGTACTGAAAAGTGTCAGCAAAATGGAACATGGAAGATTTGCAGTGCTCACTTTAGTGCAAGATCTTTAATTCTCAAATAAAATGGTCAGTGATGAGTTATTAATTTACCTCGTGACCCAAATGTACGTGCAGAGTTGAATATTGGAAGCTTAATAAGAACAAGATGATCTGAATATATGAATATTAAAAAAAAATTATGTCATAGGCAGTACTGTGTGACTGTATCAACACACACGGTGTTGCCAGCCATAAGAACTCAAAAATCTTGAGCCAGACCCCCAAAATCATGAGCGTGTTGTTAAAATAATGAGATTTTTAAAACTACATTAATACTGAAATGTTTTTTTTCCCCAAAGATTATAAGGGCAGAGGGGATCATTGTGTTCATTTAGTCTTACATCCTACACAGGCCACAGGATGTCCCTGAATTAATTCTTGTTTGAACTAGAGCATGTCTTTTAGAAAACCATCCAATCTTGCTTTAAAAATTGCCAGTGATAGAGAACCATCATAACTTGTGATAAGTTGTCCCAGTAGTTAATTACCCTCGCTCTGAAAAATCTGTGCCTTATTTCCAATCTCAATTTGTCTAGCTTCAACTTCCAGCAATTGGCTCTAATTACACCACCTTTGTCTGCTAGACCGAAGAGCCCCTTATTATCAAATTTCTCTTCCTCATGTAGGTGATCAAGTCACCTCTTATCCTTCTCTTACATACGTTAAACAGATTGAGTTCCTTGAGTCTTTCACTGTAAGTCATGTTTTCCAATCCTTTACTCATCGTGGTGGTCTTCTATGAACTCTCCCCAATTTATCAATATCCTTTTGTAATTATGGACACCAGAATGGGACACAGTATTCCAGCAGAGGGCTCATGAGTCCCAAGTACAGAGGAAATATAATCTCTCTACTTCAACTCAAGATTTCCCTGGTTATGCACTCAAAGGTGGCATGCACAGTAACTTCTATTCCCACGGTACTTGGGCTCCAGGAATACACCTGGCCTGGGGCCTGGCTCCATCAAAGTGTGTGCTCAGGTGTCTACCCCAGCCCCATGTGCCGCCTTGTGTGCTCCCTCTTCCCATGTATCCCTGGGCCTGCTTGCCAGCCCTGGATAATTTAAAATTGCCCAGGGGCTGACAATGCAGTCAGGCTACAGCGGCTTCCTGCATGATGGCAGCTGATGTATCCCGGGGGGATTGTCTCCATGTGCTGCTCCTAGGACTCTGCGACTAGAGCCTGGATCCCTCAACCCCTCCAGTACCCCAAATCCCTCACAGATTCTGACCTACACCCCCTCCCACAACCAAACTCCATCCCTGCACCTGAACCCCCTCCTGCACCCCAGTCCCTTGCCCCAGCCCAGAGCCTGCCCCCAGCACCCAAACTGCCTTCCAGAGCCCACTTCCCTCCCCAACTCAAGCTCCTTCCCAGAGTATTAAGCAGGTGGAGGAGGAGGGAGTTCAAATGGGGGAGAGGTGCAGGCTCTGGACATTCTGGGCATCACCAACATGTCTGCAAACCTGCCACCTCTGGAAGGATGGCATTAGCGCTCTGAACACCGCAATGCTCTGGCCAGTCATATTCAGTTGCTTATCTAGCTTATGCTCCAAAAAATATGTTAGTCTATAAAGTGCCCACTGAACTTCTTGTCATATTCAGTTAGTTATCTACCGCAATTCTCCAAGTCCTTTTCAGTCACTGCTTCCCAGGATAGCATTCCCCATCCTGTAACCGTGACGTACATTCCTGGATCCTAAGTGTATGACTTTATATTTGGCCATATGCAAATGGATAATGCTTGTCTGTGCATTTACCAAGAGATCCAAATCACTCTGGATCAGTGACCTGGTCTCTTCATTGTCTAATACGCCTTCGAATCTGTGTGCCTTCTGCTATCTTTAGCTGCGTCTACACGTGCACGCTACTTCGAAGTAGCGGCACCAACTTCGAAATAGTGCCCGTCGCGTCTACACGCGTCGGGCGCTATTTCAAAGTTAACTTCGACGTTAGGCGGCGAGACGTCGAAGTCGCTAACCTCATGAGGAGATAGGAATAGCGCCCTACTTCGACGTTCAACGTCGAAGTAGGGACCGTGTAGACGATCCGCGTCCCGCAACGTCGAAATTGCCGGGTCCTCCATGGCGGCCATCAGCTGGGGGGTTGAGAGATGCTCTCTCTCCAGCCCCTGCGGGGCTCTATGGTCACCGTGGGCAGCAGCCCTTAGCCCAGGGCTTCTGGCTGCTTCTGCGGCAGCTGGGGATCTCTGCTGCAGGCACAGGGTCTGCAACCAGTTGTCAGCTCTGTGTATCTTGTGTTGTTTAGTGCAACTGTGTCTGGGAGGGGCCCTTTAAGGGAGCGGCTGGCTGTTGAGTCCGCCCTGTGACCCTGTCTGCAGCTGTGCCTGGCATCCCTATTTCGATGTGTGTTGCTTTGACGTGTAGACGTTCCCTCGCTGCGCCTATTTCGATGTTGGGCTGAGCAACGTCGAAGTTGAACATCGACGTTGCCGGCCCTGGAGGATGTGTAGACGTTATTCATCGAAATAGACTATTTCGATGTTGGCTGCACGTGTAGACGTAGCCTTTTTGTTTAGCAGTGGTGATTTTATGTTTTCTTCCCAACTCATTGATAAAAACAGTAAATAGTACAGGCCCAAGAAGTGATCCATGTGGGACTCTACTAAAACATACATATTTGATGATTCCCAGTTAAAATTATATTTTGAGCTCTATCAGTTAGCCAGTTTTTAATCCATTGATTGTGTACCATAGAGACATTGAATAGTTCTAGCTTCTTAATCAAAATGTATGGTATAAAGTCAATTGTCTTACAGAAATCTAAGTATTTTACATCTACATTACAGTAAACCCTCAATTTAATGGACTAATAGGGGGATGGAGTGTCCATTAATGCCAAAAGTCCGCTATATCTGAGCGGTTACACTGTGTGATGATACACTGACCTTCCCCGCCCATCATTCACTCCTGTCCTCTGCCCCACCTCTTTCCTTTCCCCCTCCTGCCCCAGTCTTCCCCTCACACCTCCATCTCCCTCTCTCAGTTACCAGGAGAGGAGCTGAATGCTGGCCTGGTTCCTTCCACCTCCTGCAGATCTCAGCGCTGTGGCTCCTCCAAGCCTTGGCTCCAAGCTGCCCATGCGAAGGTAGAGTATGACCACCCCCAGCCTGCCAGTGGGTAGCAGCCTTCGACACCATGGCTGCTCCTCAGCACCGCTGCAGGCAGTGCTAGGTGTGCACCGACATGCTCCACACACACGGGGCGGGGGCAGGAAAGCTCCAGAGCCTGGACACAGCCCCTCTGGGCTCCTAAGGCCCCAGCCGCTGTGGTGGGCCTCCAGCCCCAGCCACTCTGGCAGCGGCTGTGGTGAGTCTCTGACATGGCAGCGGGGGTGGGGAGGGCTGGCAGGCAGTGTCTGTTATTTCTGAAGTCCGTTATATCAGGGTCCATTAAATAGAGGGTTTACTGTACTACCTTTATTAAGCAAGTGTTTAGTCCCATTGAAAAATGTATTGAGTTAATCTGACAAGATACATTTTCCATAAACCCATGTTGAGTTGTACTAATTATATTGCGCTCCTGTAATTTTTTATCAATCGAGTCCCATTTCAGCTGGTCCATTATTTTGCTCGAGATTAATACCAGGCTGACAGTCCCTTAACTGCCTGGATTGTCCAGTCACCCTTTTAAAATACTGACATAACATTAGCTTTCTTCCAATCTGGTGCAGTGTTCCAAAATGTATTTAAAAAAATCAACATAATTTTTCAGAGAGATCCTCAGCCAACTCTCTTTCTATTTTCCTTCTGGTTTTGAACCTTTAGTCCACACTTAGGTCTCATTTTTTCCACCTCTCTCTTCAACCCTGTGGGTTATAAACTTGTGTTTTCAAAAAATGAAAGCTGTGTTTTGCAGTAAATCACCTGCCTAGGAGCCGGAGCTTTCCAAATGTGAGGCTCATGGTAAAATAGTGAGAGTTTGTAGTCCTGTGCCTAATGGTAGACAAAGAGCCTCATTTATGTCAGGCCCCATCCACAAGAAACATCCTCCCTTTACTCTCCCATCATCTCAGCCACTGCTGTGAATTGTACTGTGGAGTTCTGCCAGTGGAAGTCCTGCCATCATGGGTTTCAACTGAGCACAAAGGCAAGGACTGGGCAGATGTAGATGTACGGGAATTAAATGTAAATAAACTACATATAGATTTTAGGAATAGTCACTGACTAATTTTCAATCTTAGTAATTGCTTTAGCATTTCAAGGTCCTTCTGAAATTAAAAAAGGGCTGTACAGTTTACTTCTCCAGTCCCCTCAATGAAAGCTGTTGTTAACCTTCATGTCTGTAGACTCTCCACACAAGGCTGTATTTTGTGGGAGCTAGCAGCTAGTTCTGTGTAAATCTGGTGTGCAAGAGCCCCTCAAAATCAAAGCATTAATGATTCAGTAGCAACATTACTTGCAATCCAAGCCCCCTGCATACATCAAACCTACAGTGCTCATCTCATGTACTATGTATGAGTGAAAACATAGACATCGTTATTTAGGATAGTAAGGATTCACAAATCCACCCAGTGTAGGAAAAGTCTTTAATAAGACTTAACGATGCATCTACGCTAAATATTTTCTACTGCAGTCTAATGAGAAAATAGTTCAACCCCCTCACCACAGGTGAGAAATTAGACATTATGAAAGCTTTTGAACACTTTGGTAAATTTCACTGTGTTATTTAACTCTGAGGTTGTTTTGCCACACTAGCTGTGCTTCATTTGCTGTATCTGATTGCATTCTTTCAACCTTCATAATGATAGAGCTGAGAAGGGAAGCAAATTAGGTTTTTATTGAAAATGGCAAAATATTTAAAAAGCAAAGGCAAGTGATGATCAGATTGAGTGGAATGTTTACATGTGGGAAGATGAGCAGGAACAAAATCTCAACAGGCAATAAGGTATGGAACTCAGGACCCCTGCATGAAAGGCCAGACCACCTGCCTCATCAGACTGGCCTTACAGAAACATTTTATGCTTGATGTAGATTTGTCCACCCAAGATGGTTGCAATGATTGTTCTGATGGGGGCTCTTGTTTGTGAGGAGGAAGTGGTATTGAGAGAGTATGTGAGTCTATAAATATAGATTCAACTCAGGAGGAAAGTTCCTGAAGATATGAAAAAGGACACAAAGGCACTTCCTTTCATGTGGAATGTTGTGCCATGAGAAACGGAGCTCTAGATTTGAATTGTGGTTGACTGAACCAGGAAGATGTGTGCTGTAATGGCTCCTGTCATTGCTCCAGTTATATTAATGTCAATAAAAAGAGCAGCCTGCTGTAATTAGAAGTGTATATAAGGCAATAAATTGTAGGAAGGTAACCAATGACCAGAGGGAGGAGTTGTCAAAATGGATAGGATATAAAAAATTAATAGAAAAAAACATATTCTTGGACCATAAAGAACGAAATTCTGAATTGTTTCAGCTATACCATCTGCAAATCCAGGCTTCTGTGCTCTCATCCAGGAACCAACAACCAGAAGAGTAGCTGTAAAAATCTTAACATTATTCCACGATAACAATAATAATGAACTAAACTTTTGCTTCTCACAGAAGACCTGACTTCTGTGACAGCTTTCACCATGAATTCATGCACTGCCTGATTATTAACAAGAACTGCATTGTTCATTTGCTGAATTAGTCTTCGGTGTACAAATGAAACCAGAAGAAGCTAGTTTTCCTTGCCTAAAGTTAATTTTCTTTCCTATTATTATTTTGACTTAGTTGTCTTCTGGCAATTATTTATGCAGGCATATCTTTCCAACCTAATCAGTTTCAACACATTTTTTTCCTCCAACACTCAACCTTGGGTAGCAAGTGAAAAGCTATTATTTTAGATGCTGTTTTTATAGGACGACAATAAAAAGCCTATTGAGAGTAATTGCTTAATCTTTTTGTTGGTTTGTAGATATGAAGTCTACTGGGCCAGGCTGGACCCGGGGAAGGAGCAGACATCTGTTCAGTGGGACCTCAGGCTCGATTTGCTTTATCTTCAGCACCACAAGACCTTGATCTAACCGCAAGGAGTTCTGCTTGCATTTGGAGAATGAAAATAACATGGTATTTTTTTTCCTCTGGCCATTGATTTGTATAACTTGTACACAGATCTGAAGGACACGGGAGTACTTAACAAAACCCCACCAAAGTTTACTTTTGTTAAAAAAAGCTACTTTATTTTTAATAATTATTTTCTGTTTTTCTAAGGGGGCTGAACATAACATATGGATCCATATTAAAACCCTGAAAATATCTGGAGGTATCTCTGGTCTAATAAAGAGATGGCCAGATAGTGCCTGCATCACAGTGATTTAAAAAAATGCTGCCAGATATTTATTTGAGAAACACATGAAACAGACTGAAAGCAATTCCAGTTTTCACAACTGTAAATTGGAATTCCTCATTCCTGGGCACTAAATGATCGGATGCTTTTCTGAGGTTCTTAAATCTATTTCATCTCCACACTGACAGAGATATTAGACAGCTGCTGGAAAACCTGTCCTTTTTTACAGCGCTGCAAACAAGCTTGCCTTTTAACTACAGAGGGTCAGTTAAGCTCTTTAATGTACTAATCAGAATAGGCATGAGCAGTGGCAGAGAACAAGGAAGAACTTTTTCACTTAGGTTTGGAATGAAGTTTAGTTGGCTTTCCAAGCTGTGATTTGCACACATTGGGGTTTGTATTTATTATTGTTGTTTCTATTGCCAAAAAGATAATTGGAGGATTGAAGGCATGAGCTGCTTTTCTGAGCAGCTGCCAAGGTGCTGGAACATGCCCTGACAAAAAGAACTGACCCAGCAGAAGGGTTCAGCCACTGGTCTTCACGCCTCACGAGTGGGAAAGAAACTACACTGCCCTGAAGGCTGGGAGGTCTTAATTTGGTTCCAGAACAATGGTTCGGTTCTAGTCTGTATTCCAAATTGGAACCAGGTTTGTAACTGGGCTATGGAAAGGGTTGCAGTGTCCAGGCTAGATGGCATAGCTAAAATCATAATGGAGACCAGACCTTCATTGCTGAATTGTAATTCTGCCAGCTTGCTTGACAGATGCTGAAACCTGTGTGCTCAGACTATGTAGCACACATTTCCCATTGCCTACTTTCACCGATCCTGCAGCTGGGGGACTGTGGGTTATATATTTAAGTTTGTTGCTTATGTAACACAAAGGTTCCAAGACTTTTTCACAGGGCAAATCACGTCTTAATAGAGATTGTCTTAGGGACATCTCCCCTCTCATTTGCTGTCACCATGGCAACTGCTCACATGGAAGTGCAATATTAGGGAACTATGTATGCAAGTTAACTCTCTTTACTGTGCTGCATATTTTATCCTTTTTCCTGGAGAGTTAAATCACGCTCTACTTCTGTGGTCCATGTGATCGCTCCCTCCAACTTGTTTTGTTTTTTAATGCCCCACACTCACCCAGCCCCTGCTTCCAAGTTCCAGTCCCACAGTTGCCTTTGCTCGTTACAAAAGCCGCTCTTGTTCTCCCGCCTCTTCCTACAACACATCAGTAGGCCCAAGTGGAGATGGCTGGGCTGTTTTCCCTTCTTTGTTCCAAGCTGCTTTACAGCTATGCAGACTCTTCTTTACGATGAAGTAACTGAAAAGAGAAGGAAGGACTGTCACTGTGTGAGCTGTCAGGTCACCAGCAAGAGTTCTGCAGACCAGCCGTGATCATCAGTAGACTGTTTTAATATCTGCAGGGGTTTTCAGTGCCTGGCAGGATATTCATTATTGTGAAAAGCAGTGATTTTAAGTATGTGCTTGGTTATCTAGATGCACTGGCGAAACATATTTATAGGACCACAAAGTCTCATCTGTAGACACTTCACTGAGCAAATAATCATCATGCTAGTGATAGTGAGAGAGCTGCCTCCATCTTATAATACACTAGCTGACACTAAGACGTATTTGTTATATTGCATTTGACATTGAAAATACAGTATTTTAATACTGCTCAATAGCTAGATACAAATAAGTTGTAGTCTCTGACCATGTGTTGTTTTTAACATGCCCTCGAGTTTAAAATAGCCAAGTCTCTTAAACTACCACTAACCTAAACATATGCACATGGATGAAAACATGTATATGTCGTAGAAAAGGTGACTGGCAATCAGGACTACTGGATTCTGTTCCCAACTCTGGCTGTCAATGATGCTATGAAACTGAACAAATCACCTACTGTCTCTATGCTTCTGTTCACCCCTATTTAAAGTAAATCCAACACCTATTTCACAGCAGTTCATTAGACTGAACTCACCTCTCTCTCAGAACTCCTTGAGCAAGAGGCAGCATATAAATACAAAATACTATTACGGCTAATGGACTTTAATTCATACAGTTTTGTGGCAATTGGTTTTGTGAATTCAGCTTTTGAACAGAAATGGTTTGTATTTATGAGTTATGATACATTGCACGGGGTTATCTGGCCTGAGAACAAGTAATTGGAAGTGGGATGCATAAAAGATGCAAATACTTTCTGCTTGTGCAGTGAGTGAGTGCACTAGTGCTCTGATTTATGTCTAAAGGCTTTGCAATTGTGTGCTATTTACGCTTCTCACTTGGTTCCCTGCTAGCTTTAAATACTTGGGTAAAATCTTCTAATGGGTTGGGCAATCATTTCAGCTTTTATAACATAATGTGAATTCAAACACATGGTTATGCTAAAATCTTTCCCGCTTGCATAGCCTTTACATCGATTACAGAGGGGATGTGTTATAGACAATAAAATCTGGGGAAAACGAATGTCATTCTGTTTCAGCTCTGCCATTAAGCATAGAAAGGATAATACCGGCTATTGCTTGGTAAAAGAAAAACAAGAAGTTTACTGTTCCTCATTTCCCATGGTAAACAGACTGCTTATTTTAATTGTGGAAATAAAGAGATGGAAGCTATGTGGGTCTGTAAATAAGAGTGTGCATCTCAATTTTCTGCAAATGCTTAAGTGGTTTACATCTGTTTCCTCCCAGTTGTATTTCTCAAACATGAATTTCCATTTTAAAAAGAGTCGTAAAATCACTACTGTTTCTCTGTGGATCTATTAGCAATAAAATAGCCTACAGAGGTTTGCACAGCCATGGAAAATGTACAGTGATAATAGGCTGTCCTGCTGTTACATGGCTTATGCAAACTTTACATTTATCACTGCAGAACCATCTATCCGCAGGGTTGGAGCACAGCAAACAACTGAATAAAAAAGACCAAAAGAAGGAAGATGATACAGAAAGCTGTATATACACATCATTAATCAGACATGATGAATTCTCAGACTTGAAAATGCATTCACTCAGAGCCAACCAATGGAGAAAAAATGCTGATCACAATCTGAGATGTAAAACTTTACATAAAATTAATCTTCTGCAAACTGATTTTGCATTCTAAAAGGAGAGAACTTATTTTCCTGTTTGTTAATTCACTTCAGGGACATGGGAAGCAGGGGAGGAAGGAGGGCTGCAGCAACCCAATGGTTTTCCCGGGGTCCAGCCCCATCGCTGGCTCCACCAGCCCCTTGTCTCAGCCTATGGGCAGACCCTCCCAGGTTCCACTGATTCCACCAGTTTCAGTACTTGCCAGGGTCCTGCCACTCACCGATCCAGCAGGCGCTACAGCCTCCCATCTCCAAGGTCCAGGCTACTGGACCTTGAGGCTGTGCTGCCACTTGCAGTGCTGCAGCTGACTTCAGCTGTTGCTAAATCGCCAGCTCTCCCTGACAGGCCGGACCAGATGCCATGTGCAGCAATGGCGTTCGGTCTGTCTGTTGCAGGAGAGTTGGCAGCCCTAGGTAGAACCCCAGCCTGTGGTGTAAACAAGTTTGGAGTGGGGTACAGTTCAGCACCACTCCCCTAAAAATAGCTCCAGCGCCACTGGTTCACTTCCAGTGTTTCCTACTTCCACAAAATAAAGACCTGACTTTAGGCAATGAATTTTCAGGTTGGCGTATGCTGGAATTGCTCTGTTGTTAGGGGAGGTCACAGTGACAAAAACATGAAATTATTTCCTTTGCCAAATCTTGTTGATAGCTGCTCGAGGTTGCCCTCGCTTGGGACCGGCTGCCTGTGGTCCTCAGGGCCTCCTGTGGCAACGAGGAACAGTTGGAGCACTACAGGACTTGGTTTTATCTCCTTTTTCTCCAGCCACTTAACCTACATGCCCTGTATGCCACAGAGTTGAAGCCAGATGGCACAGCACAGGTGGAAGCTCCCTTGTCCAGCACCCTTGGGACCCGACAGATGCCAAACAATAGAATTTGCCAGACCATGGGAGGTCAATATTGTCTAGCAGCATAACAAACACTTCCACTGCTTACTGGGCTCTGGCCTGCAATCAGGCAGCGCAATATCACCAGCCCTGTCTATGGCGCTCAGCTAGCGATAATAAGCACAGGCCTCCTCCAAGAAGGGGCAGTGTGCTTGTTATCCATTGCCATTTATATCGCCCTGATTGAAAATATACAGCAACTTTCTGTGTATGGCAAAAAGTGTGGTAGTGCCACCGTGCACTGCTTGGCTAAGAGAAGCGAACTCGCTTAGTGCAGGGGTGAGGGCAAGAAAAGTAAAGAGGGGGAAATACAGGGAGCCTGTGAGGATCCTAGGTGAGTCTTGGGGAGTTGGAGAGGGTGTTTTTCTTAAAGGCCAGTGCGGGAATCAGCTTATTACCCGAGAATCTCAGCTTACATTTTTCTAAAAGGCTTCCGACTTCACGATTGCAGAGAAAAACTCAAAAACTATGAAGCTTACATGCACCAAACCCAGAACAGAAGACCCTAACATTTATTATTTTAAAAACTACATGGTTTTAAGGCAATCTTGTTATTTTTGATGCCTGACTTGTAATTTGAATGCACTTGGCAGGGTGATGGGGAATACCAGGGTAGGCTCAGTCCATTTGGCCGAAAAGGGGCCAGTTTTGATGGTACGATATAGCTGGGGGGTTTATCAAATTCACAGTCCATTTTGGACAAATCCCTGGTGATAGGATGTTAAAAATTCATACATGCCATAATTGTAGCTATTAACATCTGAAGTTTCACAGCATTGTAATCATAGGGATCATACCCAAAAAGGAGTTGGGGAATTCACAGGATTATTGATGGTGGGGGTTGAGTTACTGCTGCTCTTCTATCAGTGCTGCTAATGGTGCAGCTGCTTTTAGAATGGGCAGTTAGCGAGTAGTATCTGCTGGTCTGGAGCCCAGCTCTGAGAGCGGAGCCACTGCCAGCAGCAGTACAGAAGTAAAAATGGCCTGGTATGTTACCACCACTCTTTCTTCTGCACTGTTGCCTGCAGAGCTGGGCCCTCAGTCAGCAGCTGCCATACGCCAGCTGCCTAGGCAGCAGTGCAGAAGTAAGGGTCACATGGTACGGTATTTTTGAGAACAAAAACAAGAAGTCCCGTGGCACGTTATAGACTAACAGATATCTTGGAGCATAAGCTTCCCTGAGCAAAGACCTGCTTCATCAGATCACTGGTGCTGGTGGGGTGCTGCCATCAGGGCAGGGATCCTGGCCAACAGACACTGCTTTTCAGGCTCCCGGGTCTGAAGGCAGTGCAGAAGGGTGGTGATACTGTGATCCACCCCACCCTAAAATAACCTTGTGAACACTCTTTTGCGAATTGCTGGTGTCCACCATGAAATGTATATAGTTTAGGGTAAAAGCACACAACAGGCCAGATTTTATTTGGCAGTGGGAGGTGAGGGGGGAATGGAGACCATATTTCACAGTCCTTGCATTCACATGCATTTTGCATGGCTGTGAATTGGTGGAGCCCTAATACTGCACACTCTCAATAATTATTTTAAATAACAGGCACTGCCTTACTGCCATTCAGCCCAGTTGATTTCCAATGGGTGGGGACAGGTCATTGTACCACCCTGGTGCATGCTAAATAATATTTGTCAAGGGAGCTGACAGCCACGAGTTCCATGCTTCTGGAAGGGGTGGGTCCAAAGGCAGCCGGCCCTCAGTGCTTTCTGGACCATGGTGCTCCCATCCCATGATTGCGTGGGGCACCCCCACCTCTCCAGGCAGGCCTAAGAGTCATGTGGAGATCTGTGGCTGCATTCAGACAGTAATTTAAAGGGTTCAGGGCACTGCCGCTGCCGCAATAGCAGCCAGCACCCCAGGCCCCTTTAAATCACTGGACTGTCAGGAGGTCTGATATTTGTGCTCTACTTATTAAAATGTAGCTAAGAAAAACTGAAGGGGAAAATGGTATGTGCTTGAAACTAGCAAGGCTGAACTCTGCCAATTTTTGCTCATACTCTGTACTAG
Organism: Carettochelys insculpta; assembly: GCF_033958435.1. NCBI lineage: Eukaryota > Metazoa > Chordata > Testudines > Carettochelyidae > Carettochelys > Carettochelys insculpta. Next base: position 216,203,211 of record NC_134138.1, on the reverse strand, counting down.
GGCTACGTGCAATATCGAAAGGACACAGGACATGTATTAAAGTAAGCTAGGATACTATCATTTTCCCGAAGACTATTTCCTCTTTCAATAACTGGATGCCAGAGAAAAAAGGAACAAGTTTAAAAAACAATTAGTGGGACATGTGTTGTCATTCTTGGCTGAAACTACCTCTCCTCAGCTGCCTGAAAATACTTAGCAGTCTTTCATGAAAAATGTTTTTGAACTAATGAGCTATATTTGCATTCCCCTTAGAAGGGATTCAGAATTTTTCATCTACGCTGCGCCATGAAAAATGGATGTGTTTTTCACGCAGGTAATTTGAACATAAACCTCTGCATCAATGGAAAGACAATCTTTGCAGAAACTTTTTAACTTAGCACATTCCATTTGTTCTCGCTGGGGAAGGTCAGACTTACGTGAGGGATGTAAATTTCATGCACAAACCTAGATGCTGATGAGATTTGTTTTTGTAGATAATCTGCAGCAGAGAAATTTTTCATAATGTCACTGAAAAATAAATTAAAATGTTCATCTTCATATGGCTGGTTCCATTGCATTAAAATAAATGTTGCAAGCTCATTTAATTAGTATAGTTAGGAATGTCTCTTCTCTGCTTCACTGACTCTCAAAATCACAAGTTAATTTGTCAAAATCAGACCATTGTTTTTCCTTCATTCTTCATTACTGAAAAGACAGCCCCATTTAAATAAATGTTTATGCTACAGAGAGCAGAGCAGTGAACAACTCCAAATATTTTTATAAGCCAATGTTAAAAAAGTTTAGAGCGCAGAGAGAGCTACCATGCTTGTGTGTGTGTGTGTGTGTGTGCATGTGCATTTGTGTGTGTGTGTGTGTTATTGGAATAGCTGGAAAGGTACAGAATTGAGCAGACTGCTGTAACTGATGATGTAGTATAAACCATCTCTCATGCTGGCGGCTACATGCACTTGGAAGCAGTTTTTTTCTGTGTTTTCAAAGACAAATGATGACAAAAGATACAATCTCTATAAATTACCCTAATCAAATCATTCTCCACAAGAACTCTTGCTTAATCAATTAGTCAGTGTTTGCAATTCTTATGAATGTCCCTCCTGAGCCAGCAGACGTGTAGCCTACCCACACTAAGTACAAATTTGCACGGCGTTCAATTTTTTCTAAAACCCGGCAAATAGGCTAACAACCAAAGCCCCGCCCCCATGGATTCCATGAGGTAGATAAAAAAATACAGGATAAAAGCATTTGGTATACTGCATTGGTGAGGGAGCTGTTAATGATAAAGCCTAAAGAGAATTTTGTTTCCTTGATTGGTTCAGGTATCATTTATACAGCAGTCTTGTTAGAAGGCATCTATCAGTAATGAATGGAAGAGATTATCAGATGATCATCAGAGTCCGACACAAAATTGATGTTATACTACAAGTCGACAGAGGTGCCTTTTCAAGGAAAAAGCTGCAGAGCTGTTCTGTAGTTTCCTCTGCAAGCTGGAAACTTATAAATTTAACCAACAAAGCCATCGTGTGTGAGCACAGTGTCCCTTCTAACTCTAAGGAGATGAAGCAAAGAAGTGAAAGACACCTATAATTTTCTCATCTCAAATTCCCCTACCTTTCACCTGTCTTTCCTACTAATTTCTTTGTGTGACTTGCCTTGGGAGGAGCAAGCAGGGAGCAGTAACAAGTTCTGTTCATTTGATCCCTTGGCACAGTTATACTTTTTTTCAGTTTCTGACCAGTGTGAATTCCATCCTTAGAGGTTTTTAAGTCCTGGCTTGACATGGTCCTGGCTAGGATGATTTAGTTGGGGTTGCTCCTGCTTTAGACAAGGGCTGGACTAGATGACCTCCTGAGGTCCCTTCCAGCCTTAGAATTCTATGATTCTATGATTCGGGGAGGGAAACAGTCCTACTTTTCTTTTCATTGCAAAATGCTCGAGACCAGCATCATTTCATTAATAAATTAGCTAATGACCAAGTGACTTTAATTGCAGTGGCACTTTGTGAATTCACAATAAAAGCATGTAGTACATACTGTGTGGCAGCTTGACATTCAGAAATGGGAGCTCTTGGAAATGGTGGGAAGTTGATGCGTGTGGCTGTTCGGAAATCTCTCCAAGAACGTCAGATGAACCAAAGAGGTTAAGGCAAGTTAAGGCACCCTCAAGGCCACCCACCTGATCCTGCTTCCTGATGTGTCCATGCCCCTGATTATTATTTGTGTTACTGTAGCACCTATGAGCCCCAGCTCTGAGTGAGGACCCCACAGTGTTAGACACTGTACAAACACAGCAGAAAGACTCCAGCCCCAAGATGCTTACATTTTGTGGGAAAGTTTCACACAGGGAATCGGGCATTGCAATGCACATTAACTAGAAGGGGCTTAGAAAATCATCAGGATTCACAAAGCCTGAACTGTGTTCTCAAGCTTCTTAAACAATATAAAACAGGAGATTGCTGCCTAAGAAGGAGATTGATAAAAGTCAGCACTCAAGGTGGCTTCTGGTCTGAGCTAGCCTCTGGGTGAAGCCAAGGAGATGATATCCTAGGACTGTCTCTTCTTAGAGGCTGTTTCTATACATGCCACTTGTCCTGGAAGATGATCCTCTGGAAGACATTTTCTGGAGGATCATCATCCCGAAGAGCACGTCTACATGCTAAAGGGACTCCTGAAAGAGCCACCCTTTCTTCTGGAACAGTGCATCTACACATGCACTGGCACTCTTCCAGAAACACAGGACAGGAAACGGCACAGATGGGGTTACATGGCCAGAGAGCCCTTCCAGGGTTGCTGGCCATGCGGCCCTTTAAAGGGCCCCCCCAAACAGCCCCTCCCTGCACAAGCTGCCGAGGCCTGCTGAACTGCTTGCAGCAAGACAGACCCAGGTCCCTGTCTCACGTGGCCTGCCCTATAGGCATGGACCCCAGCAGTCGAAGGTCAGCAGGCTTGCCCTGACCCGCAGGCTGGCCGTCCTCTTGGCCACCCTCCTTGGCCTCCTGTGGCGATGGAGACCCAGGCCCATTGGTCCTGACCCCACACCTTCCCTGCCGGCACTGGCCAGCACATCTGGACCCAAGCCACCAGCATGGACTGGTGGGACAGGGTCATCATGGTGGGGTCTGGGATAATGACCACAGGCTGCAGAATCTCAGGACAAAGAAGACGACCTTCCTGAAGATCTGCAGCTGGCTCACCCCCATGCTCCAATGCCAAGACACCTGGATGAGACCAGCCCTCTCCATGGAGAGGCACATGGCCATCACCGTATAGAAATTGTCCACCCTGGACAGCTACTGTTCCATGGGGCACATCCACCAGCTGTTGTACTAGAGGTAAGCCCGGCCCTGGGCCCTGCCCCAGCCAGGGGTGGAGGGAGAGGGCTGGGGGGCTTGGGGGACCCCCAGGAGCCAAGGGCCCAGTGGGGAGGGAGTGGGAGAATGGGGAAGAGGGCAGGGACCCCCTTGCACATGCCCACAAGTGTGCCCGCTCCCATTCCCCTGCAGGTAAGAGGGCCATCAACCACGTACTACTGTAGTGGCTGGTGCGCATCAGAGACCTGGACGCACTCGTTGAGGGCTTTGCAGAGCTTGGGTTCCCCCACTGCTTTGGGGCAATCAATGGGACACATATCTGCATCAGGGTCCCGGACCACAGTGGTGACTGAAACGTCAATCAGAAGGGGTACCACTCGGTTGTGCTCCAGGTGGTGGTGGAGGATGCCCGCGGGATATTCATGGACAGTTATGTCTGCTGGCCGAGCAGGGCACATGATGTGTGCATCCTGCCGAACTCTGTCCTGTTTTGCAGGATGGAGGCTGGAACCTTCGTGCCCCAATGGGAACCCATCGTCAGGGAGGTCACCATGGCCTCTGCCTCATGGGCGACCCGGCATACCTCTTCCAGCCCTGGTTGATGGGCCCATACACAGGCCACCTCACAGCTTCCCAGGAGCTGTTCAATGCCTGGCTCACACGGGCCCGGTATCAGGTCGCATGTGCATTTGGCTGTCTGAAGGCACAGTTCAAATGTCTCCTCATGTGCCTTGATGTGGGGACAGAGAACATCCTGCAGGTCGTGGCCACCTGCTGTGCACTCCACAACCTCATCAAGGAGCGTGAGGGGACCCTGCCCCAGGGATGAATGGTGGAGCCAGGCCCCTGGTACCAGCAGCCTACTCCGGCCCCTGACAGGCAGCTCAGCTTCAATGGGGTCCGAATCCATGAGGTGCTCCAGGAGGCATTTGCCTGGGGTGGGGGGACTACTAACCCCCAGCACACCTCCCCATGCACACTCCCTCCCACACATGCCCAACCCCTTACCATCTCCCACAATAATCAGGGACACAGAGGGTGAAAAACTATGAAAATGTGTTTAACAAACAACATAGAACATTAGAAAACATAGTGTAAAAAATAACTAGGAAATAATAAAACTATTAACCAAACACCAACTAACTATATGCATGGGGGGCAGTCAGGGAACAGGGGCAATTGAACTAGGACAGGGATGGTGTGGACCCTAGTTGAGGGATGGGATGGAGGGCCATGAGCCTCGGCGCCTGCAGCTCCCTGCCCTGGGTGTGTGGTCCCCTGTGAGGCGCTGATGGAGCCGGGAACACTGGCAGGGCAAAAGGGGGATGGGTCACGGCTCTGGGGACCATCCACAGGACCTGCTGTGGCAACAAGCCAAGCTGCAAAGTCCCCTAGGGCAGCTGCGGGCAGGCTGGGGGGCAGTAGGGCATCCAGGGCCTTGGGGTCATGGACTGGGAAGATTTGAGCAGCTGGTAGGGGCAGCAGCAGCATGGGTAGGGGGGGTCAGCAGCAGGGGCAGTGAGGGGGTGCGGGGGTAGGAGGTAAGGCAGTGGGGGGCCTCAGGGGTGACATCAGGGGCCCCTCAGGGGGATCACAGGGGGCCATGGGGGTGGCTGGGGTTGGTCCGCCAGGCGGTGCATCCTCCCCACCATGTGTCCCTCCTGCAGTTGAGCTCAGCCTCATGGAGGGCCAGCCACCTCACCCCCAGGGTGTTCGGGTGGTGGAGGGCTGCAGTGTAGGACAGCCTTGTCCTTGCAGCCCTGGCACCAGTACAACACACCCTTGGCCACCATGCCGTGGGGGCTGGGTCTGGTCCAGGCCCAGTTGGTGGGCTGCTGGGTCCTCCGGTCTGAATGGGGCTGGTGGGCCCCAGGCTCCTTGTCCAGCTCACCTGGCCCTCAGATGGTGCCGCTGTAAGAGAGAGGATGCACGGGAGGTCTGTTACCCCCACCCTGGACCAACAGGACAGCTGTGTTCCAGGGTATGCCACCATGTGGGCCCCCAAGCACTCACCACTCTGGCCCCTGGGGCACAGTGCTGGGGTGGGATAGCTGTCCATGGTGACCCACCCTGGCAACAGGCTTGTGGGCTGTGGGGGGGAGGGCTCAGTCTTGGGGGAGGGTCCCCGCCCAGGGAGTGAGTTGGCTGTGTGCAGCTGTGCCAATCTAAAGGGCCCTTGGCATGCTCGGGAGTGGGGGGGCGGTTTCCACAGGGGAAGGGAGCCAGATGTCACCTGTAGGCATGGGTGCGCCCCAGGCCCCAACTGGGGACTGACCATCAGGTTTCAGAGCCTGGCACTGGGGCCCAGGTGTGCGCACACTTACCTGAGGTAGCCTCAAACAGGTCAGGTGATGGCTGGCTGCTAGTGGCAGAGGTAACCTTTATGATCAGGGAGCCCGCTGAGGACTCCCCACTGGATGGGATGTCCATGGTGGCAGGGCCCTCCTCCCTCTCTGGTGTGGCAAGGGGCTCAGGTGTGGCTGTCTCCATGGTGACCCGAGGTGGTGATGCATCGTCGGCAGCCAGAAGATCCCACAGCGCCCTGTAAAAGGGGCAGCTGGGTCGGGCACAGCCAGAGCTGCAGGCACTGTCCTGGGCCAGCACATATCCTTGCCGCAGCTCCTTCACTTTGCATCGCACTTGCTCGGGGGTTCTGGAGGGGTGGCCACAGGCAGCAAGGCCCTGTGCAAGGCAGGTGAAGGCAGGGGCATTCCTCCGGTGCCCGCTGGTGTCACAGAGGACCTCCTCATCACGCCAGAGCCCCTGGAGGTCCTGGAGCTCTGGCTCAGTCCATGAGGGGGCCCTCCATTTGGGATCCTGGTCAGGGTCCTGGCTGCCCTTGTCCAGCTTCCCAGGACTCCCCTGGGTGGGGCAGGGTGCTGGCCTGCTGGCCATCTCTGCTGCTCCGGGCCTGTCGTGCTGCTGGGCTTCAGTGGAGTGTGGCTGCATGTGCTACCTGTCTCATATTCTCAGCTTCTTGCCGTGGGGTCTCCGGGTCCTTGCAGCTTTAAAAGCCACAGGACTTGGAGACCATAGAGGCCCACTGGGGTCGCCTAGAGCATCTCCACTCTGCAGTGGGCTGCCGCCCTGGTGGACTGCTTCTTCCAGAAGAAGCGGTCCCTGAGCATCAACACATGCTTTCTTCTGGAAGACTCTTCTGGAAGATGGCGCTTTTCCTGGTTCTGCAGCCAAGTACAAAATCTGGAAGATGAGGCACCTTACATGTGTAGATACTCCATGCATCTTCCAGAAGAAGGCGTCAGTCTTCCAGAAGATCCTGCATGTGTAGAAAGGCCAGAGAGTTCAATGCTTCCATCCAGGCTGCAGGGAGGTGCCTGTCTCCACTTGGGAATCTCAGCTGTGAAATCCCTCCTGCAGTCAGGTATCTAAAGCATTTCTCCCCCTGACCCTTTATAACTTTTACCCCCACATTTAGGGTGCACACTCCAGATCTGGGTCACTCCCAGATTGTGTCATTTTCTGAGGGGTTCTCCCTCAATCTTTCCTGCTGAAACGGTTTCACTTGAGATAATAATTATGTGCGAGATAGAGAAACAGAGCCAGCCTGCCTGAGCGGGGCTTTGTAGGGCTACGTCTACACGTGCAGCCAACATCGAAATAGCTTATTTCGATGTTGCGACATCGAAATAGTCTATTTCGATGAATAACGTCTACACGTCCTCCAGGGCCAGCAACGTCGATGTTCAACTTCGACGTTGCTCAGCCCAACATCGAAATAGGTGCAGCGAGGGAACGTCTACACGTCAAAGTAGCACACATCGAAATAGGGATGCCAGGCACAGCTGCAGACAGGGTCACAGGGCGGACTCAACAGCAAGCCGCTCCCTTAAAGGGCCCCTCCCAGACACAGTTGCACTAAACAACACAAGATCCACAGAGCTGACAACTGGTTGCAGACCCTGTGCCTGCAGCATAGATCCCCAGCTGCCGCAGAAGCAGCCAGAAGCCCTGGGCTAAGGGCTGCTGCCCACGGTGACCATAGAGCCCCGCAGGGGCTGGAGAGAGAGCATCTCTCAACCCCCCAGCTGATGGCCGCCATGGAGGACCCAGCAATTTCGACGTTGCGGGACGCGGATCGTCTACACAGTCCCTACTTTGACGTTGAACGTCGAAGTAGGGCGCTATTCCTATCTCCTCATGAGGTTAGCGACTTCGACATCTCGCCGCCTAACGTCGAAGTTAACTTCGAAATAGCGCCTGACGCGTGTAGACGCGACGGGCACTATTTCGAAGTTGGTGCCGCTACTTCGAAGTAGCGTGCACGTGTAGACGCAGCTTAGGTGTGTGATTAGAGCACTCATCTCAGAAAGGAGAGACCCAGGGCCCAGTCCTCCTTCTCCAATGAGTCTCATTAATTATTCAGGGTGGAACAGTTCAGTCCGAGAGCCTCCACATCAGACTATTGCACTGCTCTGTGGTTAGCGCTGTCCTACAAAAGGCAGCAGAGTGCTGTACAAATCACTTCTCACCAGGAAAGGGGAGAGGACTTGGAACGGTGCCTTCCCACACCCTTAGGCCCCATCTACACAGTATTCCCCTTTCAAAGGAGGAATGCAAATGAGGATGATCAAAATGCAAAGGAAGTGCTGATTTACAAATCTTGTGCTTCATTTGCATAATCTCGCACAATCGGGTTTCCAGAAGAGACTTTTCCAAAAGCAAAACCAGCTGTGTAGATGGGGTTACTTTATGAACGAACCCCGTTTTTTTAATATACACGTTCCTCATTCATTTCAGGAATCAGGGTTCTTTCGAAAATGGGGCTTTTTTCCAAAGGAACCCTGTCTTCATGGCTGTTTTTGCTTTCAGAAAAGTCTCTTCCAGAAATGCCATCAAGTGAGATTTTGAAAATGAAGGGTGAGATTTGTAAAGCAGCACTTCATTTACATTTTTGATCTTCCTCATTTGCATTCCTCCAAAAGGGGACTGCTGTGTGGACATGGCCTTAGGTTGGTTGTAAGGGAAGGAGGTCCTCCAGCAGCCTCATGTTGTATGCAGATAGCCATGAATAACACCCACGGGTGGAACCAAGCCTAGGACCTCTGAAGCTTTAGTGCAGGAGCCTCTACCACTTGAGTGAAAAGCCAGCCAGCTGCCAGCTAAGGCCATAGAGGAGATGCATTCTTTTTCTCTGTAAGTGGTCTGGGTGCCACTCGGTGGGACAGTGAACCAGACATAGGTGTGTGGGTTACATGTGCTCTGCATATGTCTACTGGGTTGGGCCCCTCAGGAGTGCCAGATGGAAGAACACACCTTTCCCCAGGTTGTGAGCCACCCTGGAGCTTAGGTGGGAGAGAGGTCGATGGATGTCTAGAAAGAGGCAGCAGTGCGTATGCCCAGAGGCCAAACCACAGACACTTCCAGAACTTGTACTGCAAAAGTGGAGGCACGGAGTGAGTCTAAGCACCTTCAGTGTTGGGTACCTGAGCAGGGGTTTGTAAATACCAGTGCGGCCTAAATCTGGAACCTGGGCCCCTAAAGTGACTGCAAGGCTCTGAAAGTGACTGATTCTAGCCCTAAGTATGAGACAACAGGTGGATACAGCAAGAGATGGGAAGTACATATCCAACCATTCTCAAGCTTTTCCTTGGCATCATGGTGAAGGAGAGCTTGGTGGGGAGCTGAAGGAAGAGAATGAAGGGGCTTTGCAGGTGTTTCCAGGGAGCTTCTCCTCTCCATGAGAGGGTAGTATAAGAGAAAACATGAAATTACTGGTTTGAGAATTCATCAGTTGGGCTATGGAAGACACTCTAGGCCTGTTATTGTGGGGCACTGGTGGTTCAATAGCAGAAGAGAGGTGGTAGTTGGGTGGGAACTGGATATGCAAGGCCTTAAAAGTGAAAAATTATTCTGCACATGGATGAAATTAGAGGGGCCCCGGCCCATATTTTTTTATAACATGATAGTTTTTTTCTGACAATGGAAAGAGTGTTTTTTTTTCCCCTGCTTTAGCCCTGCAGCTGCAGTATCCCTCTCCCAGTTACTCAGATTTAACGGATATCCAGGAGGTGATGTCCAGATTGCACTTGGGAATAATCTAGGAATCATTACAGTACCTGTGAAGTAGAAATGTATAATGGTGCTTTATCAACTCACACTTTATTTAATCAGTCGATTTAATTACAAGCTGGTTAATTGAAAAAGTCATGGTACACGTTATGAAGGTCAAAAATTCTGAAGCACAAAGAAAATTGAGCCAGTTGCTTCACTTGAGTTACAAGTTGAAATGCTGAGTTATAGAAGTCTGCTCTGATTCACACCCACATGCTGATCCGGTCTCTAAACAACAACAGAATTAGAGAAAAGGAAAACTTCCCGTCACAGGGTGTGACTGTGTCTGCTGCAAGGCCAGGTTAATTTATTATTAATTTATCTACATGTTGTGGTTACAGCTAGAGCCATGAGCACACATGGCCTTTTGCTTTCAGCCTTTCTAGTCTTCTATTAAAGATCATAAATACTTGTACAAAGTGCCAGATTGATAACCCTGGAGACTGAGGTTTTCCATGTACCAGGGAGATGCAGCAAGGGCAACAAGAGAGCCAGCGTCCCACTCACTAGCCATTCAATGCAACCCAATTCTAACCTTTCTGGGAGACTAGAGAGGTCACTTGACAAGACTATTCAGTCCTTTGTTGCTACACTAAGGCCATGTCTACACTAACCAAAAACTTCGAAATGGCCATACCAATGGCCATTTCGAAGTTTACTAACGAAGCACTCAAATACATGTTCAGTGCTTCATTAGCATGCGGGCATCTGCAGCACTTTGAAATTGACGTGGCTCGCCGTCGCACAGTTCGTCCAGATGGGACTCCTTTTCGAAAGGACTCCGCCTACTCTGAAGTCCCCTGATTCCTCTGAGCAGATGGGAATAAGGGGACTTCGAAGTAGGTGGGGTCCTTTCGAAAAGGAGCCCCTTCTGGATGAGCCGTGCGGCGGTGAGCCGTGTCAATTTCGAAGTGCCGCGGCTGCCCGCATGCTAATGAGGCGCTAAATATGTATTTCAGCGCTTCATTAGTAAACTTCGAAGTGCCCATTTGCATGGCCATTTCAAAGTTTTTGGCTAGTGTAGACACGGCCTAAGTGTGCAAACAATAGTTCCCATTTCTGGCAAGTGTGAGGCATCCCCACTAGGAACTTCACTGAGATCCCAATTAACACGGAGCATCAAATTAATACATGCTGTATTTAACTGTCTGTGCTTCCACAGTGTGCTTGTGTAGGTGTCTCTCCAGGCATGGAAAGTCACAGACCAGTTCATATGTAGCTTTTTGTTGCTCTAGTAACTGCAGGCTGCAAAGGATAAAGGGACGGATTCTTAAAAGCCCTCAAATGACTTAGGAGTAAAAGTCCCATTGAAAAATCAGATTTATTCTTAGGGGCATTTGAAAACCCTAAAGCCCTTCTGCTGCTACGCAAGCGCTAATTCCTCATAGGTTACTACTAGCCAGAAAGTATAAATTACCAGCTGCCTGGCTCACACGCAGGGCCTGATCCTGTATTCCTTGCGTACCCAAAACTCCCATGTCTGCATAGTGTGTGAAATTAGCACACGCACACAAAGCAGGATCCAGCTCTTCTACAGGGCTCAATCATATATATCCCATTAGAAAGAAGGAGAGAAGACAAAAGGAGGATAGTGAAGGAAGCAAAACTAAAGGAAAAAATAGCAGTGGACATATATCTATATCGATATCTATATCTATATCTATGTGTATAGATATCTGCATTTATTCCCCACAGAATGGTGCTGAATACAACAAAAAAGACACAGAATCAGCAGCAGTTCATTTATTATATCCAGGTCATGTTCTATTCTTGTCCTCAGTGCAAACCAACTCTTGACATTACAGGGAGTTTTACAATGTACTGAGGATATCTACAGTTCAGAATGTATACCCTGGCCAATTGTCTGCCCCTAAAAATGGAATTTTTCACTCTTCATGCCGTGAGTCTGGTTGCCAATCTAACAGGAAGCAGAAAGAGAGGACACAATAAAATAGGAAAGTATGATGAAATAGTTTTAACTTGTTGCTCAGACTTTATTAAATAGAAACAGAGAGGAAGCCGTGCTAGTCTATACACTATCAAAACAAAAAGCAGTAAAGTAGCACTTTAAAGACTAGCAAAATAGTTTATTAGGTGAGCTTTCGTGGGACAGACCCACTTCTTCAGTCTGGTCTGGCTATGGTCTGAAGAAGTGGGTCTGTCCCATCAAAGCTCACCTAATAAACTATTTTGCTAGTCTTTAAAGTGCTACTTGACTGCTTTTTGTTTTATTAAATAGATTTATATGAGACAAAATCATATCAAAATTCAGAACACAGTATTTGAAACCATAAGGGAGTTTAAGTGACATTGTATCTGTACACTCATAAGCAAAGGAAATAATGGTTTGAAAATCTAAAATTGTACTTAGCACTCCAGAGATGAAAATATGGCTAATAGAGGATTCAAATTTAAATTCAAACCATTCAAATACAATTAAGACCAGGCTGATTTCTACCTTTCCCTCTGTTTCCATTGACATTCCATAGTTGGCTTTTCTTCCTTATGTGTTTGCATTATCTTAATAAATGATAAGTTGCAAGATATTGTTTTCCTTTAAAACATGTGACAGTAAAACAAGTTTTTAATAAAGTGTTTTGAAAAAGCAAAAGCCTGAAAAGAGCTGGGCGAGAGTTCAAATTGGTAATAACTGAATATGCCTCTAATTATATTGCATTTACAAGTAATAGGATAAAGCAATATTAGAAATTACTTCAGAGTGAAATTCAGTGCCTCAAGGCAGAGAAAGCTGCACTCAAAGTTAGAGAGAATAAATAAAATTGCTGTATCATTATATTCAGCCGTAAGTATCTGTCACTCAGAACCTCAAAACGAACTATAAAGGTCTAATCATTTCTGAAAACAGACACTTCAATAAACATTTCATGGGAGTAGAGAAGATTTTCATCAAAACTAGATTTATGTTGGATTTGGGGCTTAAAGAGAAAATGTAACGTTTGTGTACGTAGGTCTGGCAGCATATAAAGCTAAGCACAACATTTCAGAACATGTGTAGCTGGACATTTTCAAAGCAGTGCCCACAGATTTAGGTGGAGATCTTAAAGAGAGTCATCAACCCTGAGCCCCGTGTTAGCCGTTTAAGCCTTAGTCTTAATCATTGTATGACACAATTTGTATCAAATTTATAAATAATTTACTGCACTGGATATGGGAACATTATCAGATTAATTCCTTTAATAACAAAAAATCCTTAGATACATAGGGTTGACCAGCATAGTGACCTTTTAACTTTCTTTGTGTGACCCTGAATTAAATCCAGCCTTTACGAGAATGACCATAAATCATTCTGATCAGATTGCTGGAAGAATTATCAAATGAAGTGAATTTAGTGGCCTCAGCTTACAGCTGAAGATATTGGGTGCATATTATGCAAAGAATACAATAAGCCCAGGAGTGATCTTGCAGGTCAAGGCTAACATAACTTTGTGGGAAAGCCTAAATTATGGCTACCAATAATGTTCTGAAATAATACCGTGCAGCAGAAAAATAAAGTATTTATGTCCTGTTCCTTCAATAGGTTTTAAAACTTATGCTCACAACTTGAGTAAAGAGGAAGGTGTTTGTTTGCAGGTCAGTCAGAATAATAGTAAGTGTAAAAACAATAAATTGATTTAAAGATTTGTGCTTAGTTTAAATATATTTGCAGATTACAGAGAAAGAAACAAAAGGATATGTCTATTTCCACCAATACCCACATGCATGATATGACATGAAAAAGCCCCAAAAGAAGAGAGATCATTGAAGTATGTGTAAGAAGCTGAAAATTACATGAGATCAATTATTTAGCTTAAGTAACATTGTCTGTAACCTTAGTTTCATGATTCAACATTTCTAATGAGATCACAGCCGTTTAGTACAGGAGAGAAATAAATTCTGACTCCAAAATGAGGAAGCCATCATGACAAGGAACAGCTGAGAGTTCTGGTCATACAAAAGAATAAAGTCACATTCATCAGACATAATATTTCACCTTTTCTTCTTAGACTATATTTTTACGGTGCTATAGGGAATAAAAAGGGGGATGCATGCAATTCATCAAAGTCAATATTTTAATCCTTGGCTGATATATGACAAAAATGGACCAAGACTATTTCATTTTAAGGTGGATTTGGGGAGTTTAAGATAAATCCTAACAATCTAAATTAGGATGAGTCACAGAGATGAAATCAAAATTCATTCACTGTTTCAGAGGAAATTCTGAGTAGCTTTATGCCCATAGGAAATGCTAAGGAAAAGTTTAAAATATCTTCAGAGGAAATACATTCCAGGATCCACACTGTTGTGCTGTTTTGTTTGAATCAGGGAAAATAGGAGGTGTATCAGCTTTGATACCACAGAAGCAGTTAGATACCACAGTGGTGGGAATGGTACAAGAAGCAGAATAGGCTGAATATTGTTGCGGAGGCTCCCACTAAGGCAGGAGAGAATTCGAGAAAAAATAACCAAGATCCATGCATGCTGACTTCCCTCTTTCCTCCCAAGCCAGCTACTTAGAATGTGGAAAATTCACAGGTCATATTCTTCTGATTGAATAAAGTCCCATGCACAGCATGTGATCTGGTAGTCTATTAACCCTACCAGCAGAACCCTGAAATCGCTATGGAGCTCTTTTTGAATGCCAGAACATTTGAATGGTGAAACTTTATAGTGAAATTCTTTTTTTGCCAAGTTTGAATTTTTTTTTTGAAGTAGAGTTGTTTCCCAAGTGGAATTACCCAATGAGAATGTGACAAGGTGGTAAGCTTTGCCTGAGAAAGTGACCAGGGTTGGGATGCTGAAGAACTTGTGAGCTCTGCAAGCTCCAGGCCCTGACAGCAATTTCAATTCACAAAAGTTAGAGCAGAGTATAACTTGATTTTCTCTTTGCTTGAAGAAAATCAAGCCCTCCTTCACATTTCAAAGCACAGTGAAGGCTCACTTCTACTGAGTTCCTTATGCATGAGTACCATAAATTTCAGAGCTACCACTACCATTTCTCTCCTTCAAAGGAAAACCAAAAGCAACCCCAAAAGAAGTTTCTTATAGCTATGTCTACTACAGTTGCCTGTGTGCTCTTTGAATGTGTTAACTCTTCTGTGAAGAGTCTTCAAAGATGAGTTCCTTGAGGAGGGGATGTTGGTTGAAATGTATCTGTCTACAGTTACACTACAGCGATCTGTCAACAGAAGTCACCAGCGGAAGATTTTTCCCGACAAAACTTCTGTCGACAGAGTGGCCACACACAGGCTGTTTCTACATAGGCCGCTTCCTTCAGAAGTAGTATGCTAATACATGGAGTGAAAGAGGCTAATGAGGCGCGGATGCAAATTCCCCACACCTCATTAGCATAACATCACGTGATTTGGAGTCCAGAAGACTGTTCTTCCGGACTCCAGAACGCCATGTAGAAGCGCGGCCCCAGGGGTCTTCCGGAAGGACGTGTTTCTTCCAGCGACCCCTTCTTCCCAAAAATTTTTGAGAAGAAGGGGCCTCCAGAAGAAGGACTTCCTTCCAGAAGCCCCCCCCGCAAGGGCTGCACTTCTACACAGCGTTTTGGAGTCTGGAAGAACAGTCTTCCAGACTCCAAATCATGTGACATTATGCTAATGCCTCATTACCATATTTTGCTCTGTGTATTAGCATGCCACTTCTGAAGGAAGTGGCCTGTGTAGAAACGGCCAGAGAAGCCAATCAGAAGAGTATTTGGCTCTGTCAAGAGCGGCTAGACTACGCAGCCACTCTCTCAACAAAACAGGCACCTGGAAGCACAGCAGATAGGGTTACTCATTGTTCTGGATGACCTGTCTGTTGATAGCAGGCCTCCCCAGAGTGTCCACGTAGTCTTTTGACAGCAGCATTTTGTCTCCTGGCTGAGAGGCAGAACACTGCCCACCAAAGTGCTGAGTTTTGTTGACAAACTGTTGACTAAACACATTTTGCGTGTGGATGTTCCACCAGTTTTGTCAACAAAACCAGGGTTTTGTTGGCAAAACTTGCTAGTGTAACCATAGCTTCTGAATCATGTCTGTATTCTAAAAGAAAAGTCTTTCTGGTTACAGTTTCTTTCCCCAGTCCTTGTATTAGACAGACATCTGCAGGGCTTTGCCTTCTAGGGCCGTGAATTTACTTTCAGACTGCAGGACTGAGGCTCTTGAGAGAGTGGTTATGTTCACTTCTCCTTAGCTGTTCACCCCGTCCTGGGTGCCTTGCTGTTACTGCTGTCTTGTATGAATAGGGCTTTTCTTTGTCTCCTTCCTTTGCCATTAGAATCTCCATCTTATACATGCCTTTGGCACTAGGTACAGCAGGCATATTACACTATCCCCACCCTCCAGCCATACATACACAGATTCTTGCTCTTACCAGACAAAACGCAGGCACAACGGCACCTGTATTTTAGGGAAGAGTTCCATTATGATATGGACTGAGAGCACAGGCTTAGTATTCAATATTTGTCCTTGAATTCACATGACACAAAGTGCAGCCGCCCTCTCTCCCTGCTATATAAATCCTGGGTTCTGTTTTTCCTCTCCGTTTTTCATCTGGTGAAGTGGGTTTTGCCCATGAAAGTTTGTGATCTAATATATGTGTTAGTCTCTAAGGTGCCAAGAGACTGCTTACTTATTTGCAAAGCTATGAACTAGCACGTCTACCCCTCTGAGACAATATCTAAAAGTGTACTTTATCCCAATGTTCAGCCGTATGTTATGAATGCCACATTAGTGACCTCCTTTCTGGTAGCTGTTTGAAAACAATCATAAGTGGTGTGATTAAATAACCCTCTGCAATAAGGAGAGGAGACAAATGAAACACCCCAGGACATGTTTGTCCAGGTATAACCTCATGGACATCAAAGAAATGAAACAGAAATTTACTGAACCCACTAGCTTCATAGCGGCATTTCTCACTCCTCTGTTAAAATATTCTGGGTTTGACTGTGACCAACAAGACAGCCTATAGTATGCGCTGCCCCAAAGAAAATCCCAGGGAAGGAACTGCAGTTTGTTAAGTTTGCTCTGTTTGCTTTCCTGTTCCAACTCTTTTACATTTTCTAGCAGAATGCAAAAACAATCCTACCCAACATCCATTCCAAATGCTGATATTCTATCCTGTATGGTGTCCTTGGGGCTTTTGCTTTGTCATCTGACATAAATTAGGAAACATTCTGAAATTATCTGCCCCCATATAATCATGTTACTGTAATTTCCCCCTGCATTACCATTCGTGTTGTGTACATTGTTTCTATTTAAAAATCTGTTAAACGGAGGTATATTTAGTGTTAACAGTGATATATCATATGGATCTAAAAAGGTGAACTCTTGATATATTGCCAGTCTTTCATACCATGAAATAACTATTGCCTATTATTTTACTCTTGACATTTTTATTTTTAGAAGAATTTCACTTGATTTGTGTTGCTGACACCGCTGATATGTTGTTTCCAGTGACCTTACATCCAAAACCAGTAGTGTGAGACATTTGATGGCCCAGAAAAACAACATTAATATTATAAGAGGGTTTATTTTCCTGGTCATAAATTAAGTTTAAATAGCTCTGAATTTATTTTAACTCTTCAGTACTTTTTACTGTCTCACCATTAATATATATATTTCTGGCAGTTTATTGGGGTTTCTTGCTAAAGCAGTTTCCCTAGGTGCTTATGTAGAGTCTTGTCTTTCCAGCTCAGTGCTGAGCCAGAAACCAACAGTAGGAACTCATTTGCACAAAGGAAAAGAGATGAGTGGTAAATTGAAAAGTGCCTTGGGGAAAAGAATAGTTTCACCTAAAGGAAATTAAAAAAGGAGAGAGGTGGCCATCGTTCATAGTAATATTCAGGTTCGTAACTGTGATGTCTGGGGAACTACCCAGACCAGAAATGGGCCCTGTCACTACTTTCCTTCCAACTTTGGGGACCTTGCTGCTATGGTTAAGAGCTCTGACTTCAATAGCCAGCCCACATACATAAAAATCTGAATCTCAGCACCCCATCTGGTCCCAAATCCCCCCAGGTGTGTCAAACCTGAATTCTTGAGTATGAGCTTCTCAGACTTTCCCTGTCTGGTTCATCACTACCCAGGGTGCCAGTGCCCAGTTATCAGCTCACTTAGGCGTACCATGCTCCATGCAGGTTGCACAGCTGACATGTTTCAGGTAAAAATAAACACAACGCTTATTTAATAGACAAATCACAGGTTCGGGGCAGAACTAGTAAGGGGAAGGAAACACATCCAGGTCACACAGAAATAAACAGGAAGACATGGCTTTACTTTTACGCTTCTATGTTAGCTAAATTCCCTTTCCCAGGACAAGTTATCTATTGCCCCTGAACAGTTTCCCAGCATGCCTTCTGTACTTAGGGGAACCCAATGTTTCACAAACAGTACCCCGCTAAATGCTGGCTCTCAGTTTCTGAGTAGACTTCTCTTCAAGCCCTCTCCCCTTTGAATAGGGTTTACAGGATTTTTCCCTTTTCTCTGAGGCTACGTGTGTACTTAAAATGATACTGTGGCAGTCCTGCAACTGTGGGCTTATGTGGACTTAAAAAGCTGCAGTGACACCGCTTCAGTGAAGACACTACCTATGCTGATGGGTGAGGTCCTCCTATCACCATAGCTAACCTGGTTTCTCCTAATTTCAGCAGCTGTGGCTTTATGAAAACCAAGTGAAAATGTTAGAGTAGAAGATCCTGTGGCTAGTTAATGACCACTCAGTTTTCATGTGCAAGATGCGTTGTGCCATCTCACCTCTCATTTGGTTTACTAGATCACTGTGAGGTAAATCAGACCTTGAGGATCCAAATCTAGTAGCTACTTTTCTAAAATTTCCCCAGACAATGGAAATGAAAGCAGAATAAGCCCCTATTGTTTTGTTTTACAAACCACCTCTTTAAAGATCATATGCAAAGAAATTGGCACAGAAAACATCATGGAAGATAATGAGGAAAAATGTAGGGCGTTCCCTATTGGTAAGTCCTTGCTCCTGGACACCAGAGAAGAAGCCTACTGCCTTTTTCCTTCTAAAGTAGCCAGGGATAGCAGGGGATCCCAGTTGCTGTTGGTGTCCTCCTTGGCTCTCTTACTGAGTCTTCCTCCTCCCTCACTGGTATCACCACTCCTCCTCTTTGAAAGACTGGGGAGAAAGTGGCAAGAAACTAGAAACTCCTCCTCTTCAGGCATCATGAAAGAAGAGAGTTCTTTGCCCAGGCCCATTGGTGCAGCTCTCTGATCTTCTTCAGACCCTGATCCAGAAGTTTTGAGTGAGATAGGGGCTCCGGCTGGCACCTTTGTGCCTGAGTGGATAGGCCTGTCTCTTGCTACCCAAGCTGACCTCGCCACTGGGGTAGCAGATGGGTCCCCCCACTGCATTCTCTATCTGGGTGGTAAGTGGGGTTGCTAACTTAGAACCCTGTGCTGGCCTGGCAGGAAGGGCCTCACATGTCCCTGGGCTCTGTGCTTGGACTGAAGTGGGGCAAAGGATGCTGCAGCCTCCTTCCTTCCAGAGAGATCCACGCTTGCCCAAAGACAGGGAGTGGCATTGTGGGACAGAGAGAGCTCTCAGCCCCCCTGAATAAGAGCAATAGCTTCAGGCTAATAGATCCCAGCTGCCCAAGCCAAAGCTACCCCTAGCGTGACAGCTCGTCAGGGACTACAGAATCTGCAGGCTGCCTGAAGACTGCAAGTGTATGACATATGCTCACTGTCATGGATAATTCTTGTCATTACTGATGCAAATAGGGAGGCGGGGCCCATCACTCAGGCCATAACCTGGTTGTCATCTTCAACTGTCTAAATCTTGCCAATGCTTTCTGTGTAACAGCTCTGTGATATGGCCTATTATCCATTCACACAGCTAGAACTCTCCTCCAGGCTCTCATCAGCCTCAATTACTACAACATCCTTCTCTCTGGCCTTGACAAATGCAGACTTGTCCCATGTGGTATCCATTCAAAATGACGCCATAGGGATCATTTCCCTTTTCCATCAGTTCAACCGTGTCATCCCACTCTTCACGTCCCTCCACTGGCTTCCCCTTCTCTAGCGCATCAAACCTTCCCTTCGTGAGTGCTGCTACTTCTTGTCACTGTCTGAAAGGTCCAGCTTAAAAAAATGGCAGAGTGGCCCAGTGGATGGGACTCCAGACATGTGGGTCCTATTCTTGACTCTGCAGCTGCCCTGATATGTGATATTACACAGGTCAAATCACCTTTTTGTGCCTTGTTTTCCAAGGCTCTAAAATGGGGAATGTTGCTTACCTCCTTTATAAAGTGCTTTGAGATCTGCAGGTGGAAAGCACTATGCAAAGTGTAGGCATTGTTAACTCACCCATCCATGATTCTTGGACTTCCTGGTCTCCTACTCTTAGTATTCACCCCAGGAATTTCCACTCTTCTTTCTGAATTCCTTAACCTCTGTCCCCACACTGGTTCCCCTCTCACTGCCCTTCTCTTCAGGGCTAGCCTTCCCAGGCCCCACCTCATTCCCTGGGTTTTGCTCTTTTGTGAGTCGGTGTTTATAACAGTAGACAAATCGTAGGAAATGTGACCTGAGATAAGACCTAAGGGAACAAAGAGACCAGTGTTGCAAGGTGGGAGGGGAGCCTAGTTCTGTACCCCCACAAGGGGCGGGGCCAATGACAGAAGGGGTGGAGCTTAGGGAAGTTAGCCCTGGGGCAACTGCAACAGCACTCTGTGGTGTTTCAAAGGGGCCCAGAGGCAACTGCCCCCTTTGCGCCTGTGTTGCAGGGCATGAGAAATTGACATGCAGGATGCAGTCTTGCAGTTTGCAAATCCCAAACAGGTAATATGTTGGTAATATGAACATTGGGTCCAATACAGAATCTAGTTTTAAGACTGTGCAAAGAGCAAGTGGCTTTATAGGCATCACATGCCCAGCCCAGCCATGATCTTAATTTCGAAAGAGCCTTGTGCAATCTTCTCCATATTCAGAATCTGCCTGGGTTTAGAATTCACGACAAAATCCCAGTTAAAAATCAGTGCTTAAAAATACTTGCATGAAGGCCTTTGTCCCACCCAGCTGTTCAACTAATTATCTGGCACCTCTGAATCATTAAACTCCTCCAGTTGCCTAATGAAGTGGTGCAGAACCAGGTCCTAAAAATACTAATAGTGATGGGAGGTGCTCCACCTTAGGGCATCCGGCCATTGCATCATTCCTACCTCACATCCATCAATATCAGCACCATCCTGGCTTGGAGGTGAGGTAAGATAATTCACCATTTTACTTTTCTAAGAGGTTTTAAACTTGTTTTGGATAACACTTAAAACCTAATATTGCCATTGTCTTCCATATGGGACAGACGCTCACCATAGCCTTCACCATTGCTATTGATCTTATGTGGAAGGTGCCTCAGAAGTTATAGTACTGGTAGTGGCTGTATAAAACCACATGATTAATGGATGTGTGTGTGTGTGTGTGTGTGTACGTGTGTGTACATAGAGCGAGAGAGAGCAGCCATCCAAAAGGCAGTTGGCTATCATCGATGTAGCAGTATGGAGAAATCCATGTGTGGCTTGTAAGTGGTAGGCTTTACAAATAATTTTGAAAAAATGTTCATGGTCAAAACAAAAGTGCCAACTTTAGGCTCTCCTTTCTGTATGAGAATGTACCTCCTCTTCTTTTTGTAATGGGTGGCATATCAGACCCTACCATGTACAATGTCAGGCCCACAACCTCCGTTTTCCAACAGCATTATGTGCCCTTGGATACTCAAGGAGTTTTTAAGTCATTTACTTTTCAGTATTCCTCATTATATACCTTGAGTGCAGAAATATAGAGAATATGAATTACAAGAGTTATGTGAGCAACTGCTTGCTGCCCTATACACGTGGGCTATTGTATGTATCCACTCTCTTAACTACCCTTGGCTTAGCAAGAAGAAGTCTCACTTTAAGCACCATCAACTTGTAAGAAGCCCATTTTTAATCTTGCCATGTGAAAATGAGATTACGCTCCACTATATCCAGGTCTTTACTTAATTTAGTCCAAAGGATTAAACAACATTGTGTAAGAAATATATAAATTACTATTGATTATCTCAGACAAATTACCACAAGCCATGCCTCTCTCTTTCCTTTATCAATAAGAAAATGGGTATTTGCAGTCTTCCCATGGTAGTTAAAGGACCAACTGATTCT
Source organism: Carettochelys insculpta (assembly GCF_033958435.1). Taxonomy (NCBI): domain Eukaryota; kingdom Metazoa; phylum Chordata; order Testudines; family Carettochelyidae; genus Carettochelys; species Carettochelys insculpta. Next base: position 216,181,681 of record NC_134138.1, on the reverse strand, counting down.
GAGTGCAGATTCTGTCTCGAGCATTGTCAGTATAGAGTGCTAGTTTCTTGTAAAAACTACTATAGCCAATGTCATACAAGAACAATGCAAGCACAGAAGCTGAATATAAAATATATATATGGGTGAAGAGGGAAATGGGATGGAGGGAGAGAGAAATGAATAGCTCATGGGATAGGAAAAGGGATATGGAACCTTTTGCCACTTGACTATGACCCAAATCTGTGTAAGTTAAATGTTACTATGGGGAAAGGCTGTTGGTTGCGTACAGAAGTTGATGGTCCTCATCCCATTCCTAAAGAATAGTTCTCCATACCATAGGTACACACACAAGTCTACCCCTAGTTTGCACCTTTGCTGGCATTCTCTGCGGCAAGGGATGGGAGGTCAGGGTTTGCTTCACGCAGGTCAAACAAACACCGTCTGTAAAGGTCCAGTTGCAGTGGGTGGCAGCAAGCCAATTCAAGTAGTTTGTCTTGGAAGTCTGAGTTCTACAGAAGCGCAACCCAACAAAGCCCACACTAATCCTTCCCTCCCAGTCTACCTCAGACAGTCAGGTCTTGACAGTCACGAGCACCACATTTGCGAATTCAGTTAGTCATGAGTGGCCTCACTTCCCTGGGGCTGTGGGGCTGGGATCACTGGCAGCTGCTGCAGCTTCCTCATCACACTGGGGCCAGAGCGCCAGCTCTGAGCCCCACCCCCACATTTGCGAAAATCAACATTCATGAGGGTTCCAAACACAGAACCCTCACAAATGTTGAGACCCTACTGTACTTTGCTTATGGTCCTGCCGAAGTGTCTGCCACTTCCTCCCCCAAGATGGACCACCAAATTGTGACCTGACTGTGGCACACACCACAGGAGGTAGTAGATTGGGTCCATAGTTGACAGGTCACTGGACTGCGACTCAGGAGACCTTGCTAGTGCCTGACTTTGTCATTGCTTTGTTTGATGATTTTAGCAACTCAGGTCCAGCCTGTTGCCTCGTTTCCTTCATCTGTAAGATGGACATCGTGCAAACCTCCTTTGCAACACACTTTGAACTTTGATGCATCTGACAAAGCGGATCTTTGTCCACGAAAGCTTATGCTCCAAAAAAATCTGTTAGGCTATAAGGTGCCACAGGACTTCTCACCGTTTTTGAACTCTTTGAATGAAAAGCACCGTACAAGAGCTCTGTATTATTATTTCTGTTCCAGGCTCTCAAAGGAATGAAGAGGAGGCGTGCTTGCACTCTGACTATCTTCAGCTGGTGGATGAGCTCATTGTTTCATCTGCCAGAGGCTTGAGCTCCAGGGAATATGTCAGAGCCAGGGTTCTGTGTGCTGCGGGCAGGAAGGTATAGGAAGGAGGCCCTGACAGATTCTAACTACCTCAGCTGACGCAGGGTTGCTTTGGTTTACCAGCTGGCACAAGCTGCAACAGCCCCTAGGTTATTCTAACCTGCACTGAGGCTGGGCAGAGACTCAGTGAGCTGGTTGTCTCCTACCTCCTCCACCCCAACTCTGCTGCATGTGAAGTTGGAGGAGAAGAGAAGCTGACCCTGACTTTGCTCAGTGCGCAGTTCTACCTTTCACTCTCACTGCAAGCCTCCAACCTTTCATAGATTAAGTATAATCATTAGGATTATTCTGCACCCCGAACTCTCAGCATACCAGTAGCATGATCAAGGGTATGATGTTTTGAAGGTAAGCAGATGGGAGGTAAGTGGATGGGACCCGTCAGTCACACTACGATAGCAAAGGTTTCTGGGGCTGGCAGGGAAAGGGAAAGGTTGCAGATACTGTTGGGTACAGAAGGTTAAATACTGTAGAGGTGAAAAGTGAGCAAGAGCAATGCTTATGCAGGCCTCAAGGCAAACCACTTGGGAGTCAGGGCTCTTCAGTCTTAGCACCTGGGGTGCCCTCACCTGTCAAGTCTATAGTCCAGCAAATAAGTGCTTGTGGGTTTCCAAGCCAGGCTCAGCTAGTACCTTTCACAGGGGTCCCTGTTCACTCGATCTGTGCCCAGCCACTGGTGCTCTCCCAGAAACCCACCAGCCCTGCACCCAGGTAAGGTGTCAGGCAGTCGCAGCCTGTTCCATCTGTGGCTCTGTCCACAGTTACTAGGGGGACAGCTGAGCGGCAGTTTTGAAAGTATCAGTGGTGTCTAAGTGACAGATGAGTACCAGTGCTCCTTCTAATTTTTTCCATCCAGGGGTGGACTACATTTTGTTCTGTGCACTGGGGCATGCACAGATGTGCACCACCAGAGGAAACACATGCTGCTGGCTGTGGACGGCTGTGGGCACTCTGCTAATCAGCTGAGAGGCATTTGAATTGCTCCCTGGTGGCCACCAAAGTGCTCAGCTTACAAAGAACACTGATAAGCTTCTTGGTTGGAATTGGACCGGTGCTATCAACTCGGTTCAAACAGGTCCTCCAAGCTCTAGAAGATAATACAGACCTCGCTACTAACCTGAATCACAAAAAGCCCCATAACCTAGAGGTGCATGGCTCTGTATGTTATTTGCAGCCTTTTAAGATGTTCAGTGCTGCTGAAAACCTCTTCCAATCTACAAAACCAAAGGCTCTCTCTTGCTCGATTGTGCTAGGAGCACATCAGGCCATTGTGTCACAGAAAACCCATCTTTCGAATGTTTGAGCTGATGCACAGTGTGAAGGTAAATACTCGCTGCTCACCTACTAAATTTAGACTCTCTTCAGAACCTAAATTAAACCAGTGGGAAAGTGCTTTACAATGGCCTGTACTTAATTTGACATATCCCACTTCAAATACTTCTACTACACAATCCTTTTGTGTTATTCTAAGTAGGACAGCTTCTTTCCTTTGTGCAATTTAAGTATAGCACAAAGAGTTAGGAGCTACTCATTTTCAACATGCACACACACACACACACACACACAAGCACACACACACACACACACATACACACACAGAGAGATAAGAGCATACAGGTCTTAGACAACAAAACTGCTTAACACTGCAAAAAAGAAATAAAGAACATCTGGAAAGCAATGGGAGTTTAGCAACCTTTCCTTGTTTCTCCTCCTACTGGCAGGATTGAGATCATCATCTATACTGGTGGTCTCCCATTTGTTTTACTGTTACCATTATCCTACACAGCAACGAAGGGTTTAGCATCCTGTGGCACCTTATAGACTAACAGAAAAGTTTTGAGCATGAGCTTTCGTGAGCACAGATACCCCTCCGATACTTGACATTATCCTACAGTCACTTAAATATCTTTCATGTGTAGCTGCAATATGACTGTGCCCTCTTATTACTTGACAGACCAGTTCCCCATATGTGCTCCTTTTGTCTCCAAGGGACAAAAACACATGGCTCTTGTGATCTGTTTTCTTTAAAAGCACTTCCACGCCCTCTGGTCAAAATAATGGTATTTGGAGGTAGTACTGCTTAGAAAGCTATATTCTCTTCTCTCTTTTGACTCCTAGGGACTGTCATATGAAAGCAGTATTTGACGTTTTCTAAAATTGGTTTTTTCTATTGCTTATTCTCCATCAGAAGGAATGGCCCCGTGTTTGTGTAAATGGGGTGGTTGAGTGGGCTAATAAGCTGTTTGCCAGTGAGAAGCGGTTGGGACTTAATAATTGATGGCATGGATTTTTTTATTAATAGCAAGCTAGGCTGAAATCCTGGTTCCAATAAAGTGAACAACAAAAGCTCAATTGGGGCAGAATTTCACTCCTATAATTGCATGGAGAGCATGTGTGTGTTGTTCGTGTGAAACAGTGTTACAGCATAAGGGTATTTGCAAAATGAAACACTTGAATTCAGGGAGTTAGCTGTGTTAGTCTGTAATTTCAAAAATAAGCAGCAGGTCTATGGCACCTTAGACACTAACACATTTATTAGGTCATGAGCTTTTCTGGGTAAAATCACTTCCTCAGATGGAAATGCCAGGAATTCAGCTTGCACTTTCCAAGACAGCTTTGAGCTGAGATGAGCTCCTACAGAGCTAGGCTAGTCATACTGCCATTACAAGCCTCTCTGACCACAAAGGCCACCTCTACACTACTAGATACATTCGATTTTTAATAAATTCAATTTTTAACCTCATTCTTATGAATTCGAATTTAAGTGTCCACAAACCTTCTTGAAATTCTGCTCATCATTTTTCCATGTTGAGTTTCCACATCCCCATTGCCCTATGCAAGTCTGACAGTGTGAGCAGTGCATTGTGGGTATCTATCCCATGGTGCCTTAGTTCTGGTTGCTTGTGTGTTTCATGTTAGAATCCCAGAATGCAAAGCACTGTCCCAGAATTCAGAACACCCAAACAGAATTCAGACCTCCCGCAAACCCACCTGGGTTCCCTGTTCCTCTGCAGATGTTGGCATAGTGGTGGGGACCTGTGCTATCAGCAGCCCTGTCCACTCCTGCCACTTTCGTCAGCTGCGCATACAGATCTTTATATTTGCAGGCCTGGGTTGCAGAATTAAAATTCTAATTCTAATTCAACCAAAAAGTCATGGGCTTCCTGTGACCTTCTTCCTGTGTACCTGGATGGAGAGCAGTGGAGAAGGAAGAGGCCATACTTGGAGGGTCACCACGTAGCTGTGTGGGATACATGCGGGACACTTCTGGAGGCTAAGAAATTCAAATTAAGGACATGGGCTTCCACACTAGCCTTTTTTCAAAATTTGAAATTGATGCTGTACCCATCCCATAATATCAACATTTTGTTATTTACATTAGGAGTCACTAATTCAAGCTAATGGTATTTATAGTGAAGACAGTGATGTTTTAATATCAAGCTAACTTCTTTAAAGTCGATTTTATTTCATTGTGTAGACACAGCCTAAGACAAGATGCCAAACAGTCTGATACTTAGCAACCTATTAGTCTGCTTATATATGTAGCACTTGCCAATGGTCCACAGAAAACTGGTTTATCCTTTGGGAAAGGTGTTGCCAGTTGCTAATTTACATTCACATAAGCTGAAAGGACATCAAATATTTTCTTAATATGACTTTTCCACGGAAGCAACTTCTTCAAGAGCCACAGGGATGTTGGTCCTGAGTGGGATCACAGCTGACAATAAAATCAACTCTCCAGTGACTTTTGGGTCATAGCATGAAATGGCAGAAAGTGGGGACACCTCTCTCTTACTAACACTGATCTAAATGGGTTTTATGCACTAAGCTTGCTGATAGCTCGCAAATATACAACTGTACTATGGACCTCAGGGAGGACAAGATTCTCAGCTCTGCAATGGTTCTATGCATGGCTTGCTGACCATTTGTGTCCATCTTTTGGAGTGGGGCTGGTGGGTGTCATGAAGGCAGTGAAATGATACATCAGCATGTACAGTTACTACATAGGGTCCTCACTTGTTGAGTTAAAACCCTGGAATTTTGGGCAAGAGGAAAGACCCATTTGTGCAGCAGGTTTTTGTGTTTAGTTCTTTGTGTTTAGAAGGTAGCTCTTTGAAAGCCATGTGAAGGTTTGGACTGCTGGAAGGTGTGCGGACAGAGACATAATAGCAGGCAAGATTCAGGTGAGAGAGCTCAAGGCTTTAAAAGTAATTAGACTGATTTTTAAATAAATCCTGTTCTTGTGGAAAGTTCAGAGCAACAAAGATTGCACTCAACAGAACCAATATATTATTCATGGCAGGTTGACAAGTATCAGAGGGGTAGCCATGTTAGTCTGTATCCACAAAACAATGAAAAGTCCTGTGGCACATTATGGACTAACAGATTTTTTGGAGCATAAAGCTTTCATGGGCAAAGTCCATGCATCTGACAAAGTGGGTCTTTGCCCACAAAAGATTATGCTCCAAAAAAATCTGTTTGTCTATAAGGTGCCAAAGGACTTTTTGTTATCACAGCAGGTTGGCAGCGTGACCTTGCCCCACCATTGTGCCTTGTAAGTGGTTAGGAGAAATCACTTCTAGTAGGCCATGGTAATTACTCTCTTCAAGCTCTTTGAGTCAAACTATCTTTTCATCCTGTGCCTGTACAGCTCCAACCATAATGGGGGCCTGAGTTATGTCTCAGATGCTACCACACTAAGCATGATGGTAGTAGCTTGGTGTAGGCCTTGTTTGCAGCTACCATTGCAATCCAGGTTGCCCTCTTTCTTTCACTAATCACACTGAGATTACTAACCTCTTTCACATTAGAGCAGTGGTTCTCAAAAGTGCGCTCCGTGGATCATTAGTGGTCTGCAACCATCTTGCAGGTGGGCCATGGGCTTGGGACTTCCCCCCACAACCCACAGCAGGGAGCTCATCCTCGTTCTCCAGACCTGCACCCCACCTTTTATATTACGGCTGCGTATCTGTGGTTTTATGCTCCAGTCACCCACTTCGAACAACTGAGTATTTCGGCGATTTAGAGATAAGTGAATGCATTTTGTCATCATGAGCGGTTGGGTGGTGGTCCACGGAAAGGTTTGCATTGAGTGGGGTGGGCCACGGGCCAAAATATTTGAGAACCACTGCATTAGAGGCTATGGAACAGCAGCCTTCTGACAAGGCCCTTTGGTCGCTCTTGATCAGAGCACATTCTCACCAGTGAAAAGGCAGTGACATTCTTTGCAGCCCTTTACCAGGACTCCAAGCTATCCAGTTCCTTCTCCCAGACTTGCTGTAATGTTGGTGTTTTAAATCAGATGCCTCTTCTGCCATAAGGAAAAGTTCTCTGGAAACGGCGGCCCAACAGCCATTCTTCCAAAGCAAGTCTTATAATGATTTCATGTCCGCAGCTCCTCATTGTAGCCGGTCATTTTAGTTCAGAGGCTACAAAAACATTCTCAAACACTGTGCCCCAGAAAGGACAGAGTCACTGAAGCCTCTCTCTGCGGAGGGTGAGGGGGTGGTGCGGGGGCTGAATATTCTGTTACTTCTTGTACGTGTAACAGATGCATGATGAATTGCCCTGTCAGCCAGAGCTTTTCTCGAGAAGAGAAAAAACACGAGCCTGAATAAAAGTTACTTTGGCTCAAAGAGCTGAGTTGCATAGATGGGGTCCTGATCACATGAACAGCCCAACCAGCTTTGAGAAGACAGTTCACTAAATGGCTGCAGGATCATTGCTATGGGTAAGAGTGGGTCCTTTTTGCCCCAGCCGAGTAAAAGCTCAAGTGTTAGGACCTCTGAGAAGCTTTCAGGGGGAAAGCAGGACAGAATCTTTTCCATCTCCAAACTCTGGAGGCAGATGCAAGCCAGCTGGCTACAGCCCACCTGCTATGGCCTGTGATATATAGGATCAGTCATGGACCATAGCACAAGAGGCTTGTAGCTAATGGATCCACACAGATAGTGAACTAACAGACCAGAGTGTACCCTGGTGGAATGACTCGGCAGAAATAAAATATCCAGATGCAGTCAGCGAGGGTTATTCCTTAAGGGCTAGTACTTCTAACCAGAAATCAAAACAAATTAAGGAAACGCAGGCAATAAAAAAACTCCTCTAGCCTGGGGTTCAGCCTATGATTCAACGTGTGGAGGCTTGATGGCTTTCTCCCCACTGCCCGCCAGGCCTGGACATCTGTGAAAGGGGAAGCTGAGGTGAAACTTCTGTTTGTCAGGAACAAGCAAGTGTCCCTTCCCTCTGCCACACAGCCTTCCTCCAGCTTGCCTGTAAATGCCCCTCTCCCCAGACAGCGAGGAGACCTGCTATGAGTTCAACAGAACTGCTCTGCAGCAGCCTCCCTGCTCCCCATACGCTCACTTCCGCAGTATAAACACAGACGTTTAGGCTGTGTTTTGGGGCCTCTTCTAATCCTGATGGATCCGGGAAGATGTTGTCCACATAGAGATAGTTGCAGGTCAGTAAACAGGTTATACTGATCCTCATATGATCTGCCTGGCACCCCGCAAACTACCATTCCCAACATTTATTTATTCATAGCCTATGGGATCCTAAAAAGAACCATGTGGAACTTGAAGGAAACCTGCCCCACTCTGACTTTATTTTTCAACTGTACTGCCTAATGGATGCTCTGTCAAGTTACACATTTCTTGCTGTGACAAATTATTCTTCTTCTCATGACAGGGCCTCCAGCTGAGTCTGCTGTGCTCAATTAGGAGAAAAATGCATATTTTAATCCGCCCCATGGCGCAGTAACATTTCACTCTGCGGCCTTGGCAAAGCAGCCATTTAACTGTTTCTGTAGAGGTTTCATTTGCAGTGCATTGTTTTAATGTCAGCAACCTTTCCCTTTATTCCAGCGTTGCTGGCAGTGCTCCCTTAGGCATCAGAACACGGACAATTAAAGCCCCCTCTATCACGCTGGGAACCAATGATTTCCTTCCCTTGATACTGTTCATCACCACATGCCAGCTGCTCTTACCATCATAACAACCTTCCTTTCTCCAAAAGAGTGTAGTCTCCTGGTAGGCTGCAATGACCGTAACTCCATTTGTTGGCTGGCAAAGGGTGTTCACACAGCATGGGCTTTTTTACCTTCCTTCTTAGTATGATGCATGAGGGCTCTGTCAGCTTGAATAATGGAAATCCCATGGTCACTGCTAACCCCAGATTGCCTGTTATACACAGCAATGAGTTTATCTCATAGCAGTAGCTGGGCATCCATATTATTTGGAAAATCCTACTTCTTTTCCATTACCTATCAGACCTTCCAGCAGATGTCTCGTAAAGATGTAACAGTATTTGAAAAATACACACACTTGCTGTGGCAGTCAGTGACAGCCAATAAACATGGAACTCCCACAATGCCATTTCTAACAGAGAACTGTGCTTGCAGTTGTCATAGAGCACAATCAAATCAAGCAATTAAGGTGCACTTTAAAAATATGATGAGAAAACTATTGTTACTATCAAAGTATGAAAAAATTAAGTGTAAGATAAGTGCTCATAAAAATCCCACTTACATTATCTAAAAAATCAAACAGATGAATAATAAGGCCCAGATGATTTTGCGCTGTCAACAATTTAGTCTTTCGCTTTGGTCTGCTTGAAGTCTATTCTTGAAACAATGTCTCTGAGCAGCCTTTAAAACTAGCAATACTGGTTGTCAGCCTTCTATAAAGACTCTGTACCTACACTGCTTGTTTATAAGCACAGGCAAACCTTGACTATTCAAAAGGTTCATTTACTCAGAACAAGCCCCTGTGTGGGACTAAAACTCCCATAAATTCTTGAACCGAAGTTCAGCTGAACTGATTCAATATCCCTCCGTTCACTGTGGCTAATCAGGGTTAGACTACATTTCCTTTCCTTTTATGTGAAATGTGCTCTCTGGTATTACTTCCGCTATTTAAAGATATATCTTACCGTTTAATCAGCACAAGCAAAAGAAAGACCAATCTGATGAAAAGAATTGTGCAAAACCATTTAAGTGACAGAGAAATCATGTGTAAGTCTGAGGAGCCTCTTTACAGCTATGAAACTTTACAAAAAATTGGTGTTTGGGAAAGGCAAAAGATGATGGGCTGGGGGCTTTCTCCATCAAAGGCTACAGTTAAACTACATTGATCTATCGACAGACATCACTGTTGGAAGAAATTTCCTGGCAAAACTTCTGTCAACAGAAAAAACACACACAAAAGCCATTCGGAACAGCGCTCCGCTCTGTTGATAGAGCAGCCAGACAGCCCAGCTGGTCTCTCAACAGAACAGGCATCCAGAAGCACAGCTGACGGGCTGCCCACTGTTCAGGATGCCCCGTCTGTCAAGAAAAAGCCCCCAAGAGTGACCACACAGCTTTATTTGCCAACAGAGCCTGTCCACAAGACACTCTTCTTCATCTAGGAGAGGTTGGAGGTTGCTGGCGAATGTGCCGGGTTTTGTCAAGAAGACATTGTTGACAAATCCCATTTTGTGTGTGGACGCTCCACTAGCTTTGTTGACAAAACCGGGGTTTTTCTGGCAAAACTTAATAGAGGAACCATAGCCAAACAGTTCAGCAAGGCAGTAGCAGTACAAGTACCAACACTGTCAGTATGCCTGACCCAAAGTGACTGTTTAGTCCATGCCTCCTCTGCTGAGATTGGGCAAAATTTTCAAATGCAACTAGTGATTAATGCACCCAACTTGAGACATGTTAATAGGGCCTGCTTTTCAGATGGCGGGTGCTCAATGCACATTTTAAATAAGTGATATCGGGCACTGGATATCAGAAAAGTTAGGCCTTTGTCACCAAATGCGGTGGTGAGATTTTTCTGCCCTAGGAAATTGTTAGACCAGCCACTCATTTCAGACAGAGACAGGTCAATGAACTGCAGTTAAATTGTAACCCCTCTGCCAGGTGAGGCTGGCAGCAACAAGATGTCTTCAATACCACGGGATTCCTCTTAACACTTCAACACAGAATTAGCTTTAGCCCCAAACCAGTAACCTGGGAAAATGTCATCCCACCCTCTGGGTGGATCTACAAGGGACTATTTCCCCACTCGCAAGCACTGGGTCAGTGTACAACAGAAGAGAACTCCTGTGAGAAGGGAAAGGGAAAGCAAGCGTTAATTCAAGAAAACATTGTCCAGTCTGCTGCACTTGTTCACTCCAATGATGATGATGAAGCTGCTGCCTCTGTGCTGCCGCCTAACACTCTCCGTTCCACCATGAAAGCTAGGTCTCGTGATTTCACCTGGTGCTACTGGTGCTGTCTGTTTCATAACCACAGACTGCACCCCACACCAGATCAAAGGCTTACCAGCTGGGCCTGGTTATCAGTGACATGTGCGCTCGTGATCACTGAACAGAACAAAGACTGTCCATTAAGCCTAATCTGCTCTGTCTTTAAACAGTGGAGGTAAGCAGGGTCAAATGGTGCCTGGAACTCTTAGATAGGAGACCACTAGGGAGGAACCATGTCTCCATCCTCCTCCCACTCTCTTTTTTAGTAAGAGCTGGCATTCCTCACCCGTGTTTAGACTGTGCAGTTCAGCTGAGGTGACCCCCTGCTCATCAGGACATGCTAAGCACAGCTAGACTCATCGTCACTAGGACCAGAAGGAACCACGTTGATCATCTAGTCTGGCCTTCTGCACATTGCTGGCCACAGAGCCTTACCCACTCCTGTGCTAGACCCATAACCTCTGCTTGAATTATTGAAGGCCTCAAAGAATTATTCAGAATTCTGCTGCCTGTTACTTGTATATTAAGATAACAACATTTAATAGCCCCACATTCAATATTAAAGTGATTTATAACCTACAACCATTCAAAATTGATCACATTGGCAATGCACCTTTGTCGATCTAGGCAGAGAAGGTTTGTTTACACAAATACAGCCTGGCTCTGAGGTCTTTCCCCCACACAGCTCATTATAGACTGTCACGGCAGTACATATTTACCCCTTGATTACAAAATAGTTATAACTTTTGCCTGCTGTTGACCTGGGTTGGAACTGACTTAAAAGTGAAAAGCTCTATAGCCCATCAGCAAAATTAAAAATTTTCCAGTAACAGGTTTGTTTGTTTATGCCATTTAGTTAGACTAAAGAGAAGGGTGAACTTGAGCAGCCAGTTCTTTGTGCTGTTTTAATGTAATTTATCAAGACTCCTTTTTTGGTCTTTGATCATTTGTATAAGTTAGAGCAAAACTCTTAGAAATAGGCCATTGTGATATATACATCACACAAAGTGGAATATAAATGTAAACCTCAAACTGGCTTGTTTGGTTTTGTTGTTGTTGTTTGTTTGTTTGTTTGCGTATTTATATTATGGCACTTATTTCTGACTAATCAACCATATTAACATAATCCAGTTGTAGTTATACCTCTTTCATAATGTAGGTCAGAGCTTAAAACACAGGTTCAGACAAGAGGTTCAGACCACCTATCTTCCCATATGCAACCAACATGCACCACTTTGCCTTTCTTATAGGCTAAGATAACATCCCTGTGGAACCTATGGTGAATGTTTGCCTCCAAAAGTCACACTGCAAGCATATTTCAGGTATTTTTGGCTTCTTTTATTGAAGCTATGCAGCTGCAGGCATCATGTGACCATCTAGCTCTTTACAGACCTGTAAGAAGTGCTTCATGAAATACAGTTAGGGAACTGGTGGCATATTTATGGCAATTGAAATTACCCTTACCAAATATGCCCTATTGGGGCTGAATTATATCATAACTTTGACTTTAACAAATATAAACTGAATTCACTTGGAGGACTCCCTAAAGAGCTGGAGATCTGCAGGAAGGAAGATGATGGTATGGTTGGGACAGCAGGGTTTGCAACATTTCTTGCTGCACCCCCAGGAAAAACAAGAAGAAAATTTAACACATAGAGAGACTGTACATACCAAAGGATCCCCTGAAAGAGATCATGGGGCAAAGGACAGTGGGGAAGCTGCTGAGCTGGCTCTAGTGAAGCAGTACTTCCAGGGAACTAGGCCAGAACATCTGCAAAGATGCAGGGTGTCTGTGGGTGATTCTGTGCATTGGCAGATCCTGCATGTCTGTGCAGATCTTATAGAGCCACAGAATTTGTGAGAAAAATCCTAAATTCTTCCCTATTTAAGTTGAACATACAGGAAATTCTGGATGTAGAAACCTTATGATGTTGCCTGTACTTGGTGTGGGCCTGGTTCTTGGTCTTCACGGAGAGATATGATCTGCTCCCATGTTATTCCAGATATGCTAGGACAAACCTTATCATCTCTCTGCCTAGTGAAGCTTGGTGACTGTTCCATGCCTGCAGTTCACTTCAGAAGAGATCCAGATGATTATGAAACTCAGACCATGGCACTTTCTTACATTATGTTGATTTATTAACCAGTATTCAAAAATGTCTTGAGACTTGAATGAGCAAAGTGTTCATTTAGAGTCTGAATAGGAAAACTGGCCTCTTTGTGGACTTCATTTTCCTAACAACATAACCACAATAAATAGCTAGCTGTTATATACCACTTTACAGAGGAGGTGAAATCCCAAAGTCAGCTAGCAAATGACTGGAGATCTGACGGTAGAGTCCAGGTCTCCTGAGTCCTGATCGAGAGGGCTGGCTTCTAGGCCTCACTGCGTCCTATGATGTTTCTATACAGCATGCTACTGATGTAGATTTCTACACTGGCTCTGCTCAGCTTTGTTGGAAACGTGCTGGCTAATTATAAACAAGCTTATCTCCACGTCCAAAGCCCAGTCCCAAGAATCTTCTCCTTTGATTTGGGAGACACAAGTCCAGGCAGACGGAGGATGTCTCCCCCTCCTCCAAACTGAGTTCTCTGATCACTGTGCTTAAAGTTACAAGGGTAGCAGCTTCCCCACCTCCTCAGTTCTTTTTTGGAAAAGAGCTGACCTGGGTTACGTGCCTAAGTCCAGGAAAGGGTTGCGCCAGAAAACCCAAGTGAAGGGAGATGCCTAACCCCTTCTAGGAGGTGGGCTTACAACCCACCCTTCTCTTCAGCATTTACTATTGGCTAGTTTAGGCGACTCCCTGCTCAGCGTGTTGATTTCTGTGAGGTCCATTGTTAGCCACCTAACTCTCTGCACACATTGTATAGGGAGCTGAACACTTACCTCAGATTTGTGAATTCCCCGAGGCTACAAGCACCCAGAAATGAGGAGCTGCGGCACTTAAGTCCCCCGCCCCAACCTCTAGAGTCGTCAACGAAGGATGGCAAAGTACGCAGTGAAATTTATAAATATGTTCTTGACTCTGAGGAATGTCTAGATAAAGCCAGTGACAGCGAATATATAGATCTCATATTTTAACAGGCAGGGGCAGCAGGAAGTTGCTACAGATGTGCTTTCTGTGTAAATCTGTATGTTGGCTTTAGAGTCAGAGTCCTCCGTATCTTAGTATGCAATGCATCCCACCCATGTAATGAGATTTCTCTGCGCTTCCACTGCATTAGATTTTTTTCTGCACATCAAATATTTAATAAGAAGCAGCATCCAGCCGTACTCTCCTGCCCCTCTATAAAATTACCAATTTCTGCAGACGGCGCCATTATTTTACTTTTCAAAGTGTATTTCTGAAGGTTAAGTAGAAAAGTTCTATGTCTATTTCCAAGCAGCTTGTCCTGGTCCTTCTCAGGTCTGCCCTGATTAAGAAAAAGATACACAGATACCAAAGACTGTGTAAATTAAAGTTGGGAAAATAAGCCCATTTCATTAGTCCCCATGTCTCTTACACTATCTAAGGAACAATTTCATAGCGATAGCATATTTATTTAATGCTGCACAAGCTACCTGGGCTCCCTGTTACTGGTGGCATTTGCGCTTAATGTTCAAAGTACCTCTTTAACAAAATGGCACTCCGTAAAAATTTAGTGCATTCCTACTGTAATTAAAAATCCCTAGTCATTTTTGCATTTATGATATAAACTGTAAGAGCTGTAAAACCCGCCAATTAATTTGTGCCAACATTTCATACTTGAGAAATTCTCATTACAAATTTCATTACTGATTCACTTATCTGTAATTTGTCCTATAGAACCTAAAGAATATTAACAAATGTAGAGCCACTTTTGCTCTATTAAAAGCTAAATATAAAAGTCTTTCACCTCACAAGCCAATCATGATAACGTTCCAAAATCTCCTCCAAAACAGTGACTCCAGCATTCAGATTGCATAAAAAAGGGATCATCTGACTGGAATAGATATTGCAAATGTAATGTAAAGCCATTTGGAAGCTAGATGGTGAATCCTGAGCTAATTCATTGTGGCCTTGGCACTTAAAAAGCACTATGGGTACACTGAATGCTTCACAAAACAGCTGTGGGGGTTACATAAGCTCATCTAAGGGCAGAATTTCGTCCTAAGACAATTAGAAAAATAACAAGGTCGTGTGTCGATCTGAGTGCAGTAGGCAGCAATTCTGTTTTTGCTCACTGCAGCTTTATTCCCTATGACCTCTGTCTTGTATTGTGCTTTAGTTTCATGATGCTCTTCTGGGCTAGGGACCCTTTGGAGATGCTTGTTTCTGTGCCTCATCACACGAGAACAAATGCTATATTTCCCTCTGAACAAACTGCCCTATTACCAACTCTTAAAGCAGAATGACACAAGATGAGCAGCTTTCACTGAATCCACCAACAAACATTGGGATAGAGGTATATATCCAGCCCACGGAGAGGAGTAGTCAGCTGTCCTTTGTCTATAGCATGGAGACAGCATTCATCTCAGGTCCATTCCTGCTTACTTTAGCCATTGGCTATTACTAATTATTGCACCATGACCCTACAGACACTGAGAACTGCTGTTGGAGTCTTCCCCCATCTCCTCATGGCTTCGCCTGAAACTCTTTTTCTAGGAGCAACTCCAGGGCCAACTCTCCAGGCCCCAGCACGTGCCAAGTATGCTAAAATGCTGCCACGAATTCTCTTGCAAATGCAGAACAACGCAACGGCATTGCCACCATCCTCCAGAACCTTCATCGACTCCCTGTTCATTTCAGAGTGCAGTTCAGATTTGCCCCCCCCACCCCCATTTTAAAATCTATCATCATGGACTTATGAGAATCTGCTTCTGAGATCTCCTTCCACCTGAAGTTTCTTTCCTGAACTGTCACTTGTTCAGCACCATACTAAGTGCTTGCAGGATCACCTTCCAAACCGTACTAGTGCTAATGTGCAGCCCGGGCGTTCCAAGTGAAGGTGATGTATTTCAAACTTGCTTGCATTGGAGGCACAGCATTTGGTGTCATGGCCAAGCCATTCAAGAAAGGAAGGGGCTGGAAAAAAATCTGCCCAAAAACCTGCTTCTGCTATAATGGGCGAAATGCCCCAAACACATTGCTGCTGTGGGCAGGTGGCAGCAGCTTTAAGAACTGCACCTGCCTGAGGGACTGTGCAGTGCCTAATGCCAGATGCAGCTGCAATGGGAAAGAATTTGAGGGGAGAACAGGGTGTATCCCAGACCTAGCAACCCTAAAGTTGTCTCTGTCCAGTACTCTGCTTCCAGGAGGGCACCCTAAAATGGGCTGACCTGAGAATAACTGTTGCAGTCAGTGAGTTTGCAGAAAGCATTCTGCAGTGCCTATGAAGCATAAACTGCCCCCCTCATTTCAGTGGGAATCAATGCAGATGCCAATAGTATGTCAAGTATAAGCACTTCATGGCTCATCAAAGCCCATACAAAAAGAGAAGAAATATATCATGGAGGTCTAAAATATGGGTTGGCCTTTAATCTCATGAGGTAGGACATAACAGAGTGCCTGCCATTGATTTCGTTTTACTGACTCAGCTCTTGGAAGTTTATAAAACACAGACTAGGATCCAATGCAAAGCTCATCGGAGCTGGTGGAAAGATCCCCTATAGACTTTAGTGGAATCTAGAGCAAGCGCATTTTGAGTAGGGCTATGAAGAGCAGGGCTCATAGCAACTGACTTTCACCATAAAGGAACACTCACTTTGGAATGCACATTATGTGGATAATGTCAGTCACTGAGTTTCAACAGCAATATATTCACAATAAACAGTGATTCAAACATGCGTGTGCTTCCCCACCACCACCCCCAACTTACAGCACTATATCAGCATTTTACTGGCATTTATAACCACATTCATTTTATTCTAATTTGTAATTAACTTTTACAAAATTAAATTGGGAGATAGAAAATTACTATTCTAACATAAATAATCTTGCTGCTGGAAATGGCAGCTTTAACACAATCAACAATACAATTCATAAATGAAAGAAATGTTGTCATACTTATTACTTTTGTGTGCTCCATCTTTTATAGAATATTACAGTGTAAATTGAAATTTTATATGATTTAATAAACCTCAGAAAGATATTATACCCAAGTAACCACATAACTGTAACAAATTGTACTCCTATCTTATTACTAGGCTCTCAGTCTACATAGTTTTCCTTCATTAGCCAAACCTTGGCTTTTGACAAAACAGATACTATTCCAGTTCTGTACCTTGTGCAAAGCACATCCCAGCTGTGCAATGCTTCACAGATATGGTGCTTATTTCTGGAGGATAGAACTGGGAAGGTATGCAGGTAGGTTTTGCACATAAGTTTTGCCTGTCTTCAACTATCAATCAACTTTGCAAACAAGTTATCCAGCAGAATTTCCTATTGCTGCATTACCAAAAAAAAAAAAACTTGTATCAAAGTGACAGACACTCAAAAGGAGTGTTAGAAAGACCAGGTGGGTGAGGTAATATCATTAAGTTTCACTGGTCCAGCTTCTAACTAGTGAGACACAAGCTTTTTAGAGCTACACAGAGCTCAGTCTCTTTCACTGACAGAAATTATCCAATATAAGGCATTACCTCACCCATCTTTAGTATTCCGGGACTGAAATGGCTTCAGCTACACTGTATCCTCAAATGGAATAATGGCCAGAAAAAGGCAAACAAGAGAAAGGTTTATTGGCCCTCCAAATCATTGGCTCATTTTCGGTGATCATGGTTCAGATTTAAAGCTTTTTGGTTTCAATGCTAGAGAGTCACCAGTTGTAGCCACACCCACCCACACCCACCTTCCAAGAGTGGTACACGAGCAGATTTTCCTCAGCCCATGAGGCAGAAGTTCAGCCCCACCTCTCCTTCCCCATGCACCCATCAGCTTGCTCAAAGGCAGGCAGCAGGTGCATGTTATGCAGCGTGCCATGGTAGCTTGGCAGAAGTTGCAGGGAGCTACTGCAGCCACCTGTGTTTGATGGGGGAAAAGGGGCCTGGGGAGCAGCTGGTGCAGGTGGAGTAGTATTTACAGTGGTTCCAGATGTGAGTGCCATTAATCATGGGCAGAAGAGGGAAGTTTGCCCCAGCTAGTGCATGGGCTGCTCCACATCTATCAGATGGTAAGTTCCACAGGCTCATTGTGGGGCTCTGCTGGCTTGGCACTCATGGAAAGATATGAGCAGAGGGGATTCTCCTTGACTGTCTCCCATTCACTGGGGCCATTCACTTTATGGAAGGCAGCAGGCCCCCACCCAGCCAGCTGCTCCCCGGCTGTGTGCACTCAGCCTGCCCTATTTCTAGCTGCCTTTATGTTCAGGGGCAGCCTCACCAGCAGCAAGCGGCCTCTTCTGATGTGTGACATGTGAATCCATCCTCAATCTTTACTGATTTGTAATGGTTACTCACAGATAAAATATTTGCCCCCGCCCCCTCCAGAATCAGGACAGAAGCCTGATTCCACAGACCAAGTCACTCACATGCTCAACTTCCACCACCTGCTTATGTGTCCTCGACTTCAGGACTATTGACTTCTGTCAAGTGTTCTATTTCTTTAGCAAACTAGGTGACAGGCCTGTTCTCTCCTACAGACAACCTCCCAACCTTATGAGGATTCTAACCAATAGCCACAGTCTATACCGCAGGAATACCAGTCCTGGGACTTTTCCTTGCAACAAAGCCCGGTGCCAGCTTTGTCCACATAACTATTCTGGCAATACCCTCGCTGGACCTAACCAGGTTATTCACAGAATCACGGACACATTCTCATGCTCCTCAACTAACATCATATATGCCATCATGTGTCAACAATGCCCAGATGCTTTGTATATTGGACAGACTTCAAATTCTCTCAGACAAAGAGTTAATGGGCACAAAACAGACATCAAAACCTTCCTGATCCACAAATCAGCCTACATTTTAATAGAGTGGACCATTCTGTTAATGACTTAAGAGTTTCCGTCTTATTGAAGAAGAATTGTCAGTCTGCTTTAGTAAGAGAAGCTGCTGAACTCTGTTTCATATTCAAATTCAACACATTAACACGTGGTTTGAACCGGGATGCAAATTTTCTGGGACATTATAGGGGCTCTTTGGCATACTTGGCTTAATCTAATTCTTGACACACACACACACACACACACACACACACACACACACACGCTCCTCTGCTTTCTGATTTGCTCACCTTGATAATTTTTTTCTGATTTGTCAACTTTGATTACTGTTTTTGGTTCTCTATGCCTTAAATATTGAGTCTGTTCTGGATGGCTATGGTCTGAAGAAGTGGGTCTGCCCCACGAAAGCTCACCTAATAAATTATTTTGTTAGTCTTTACAGTGCTACTTGACTGCTTTTTTGTTTTGATAGTATATAGACTAGCACGGCTCCCTCTCTGTTACTATCTGGGCATTATATACCTTTTAAATGCACTTTAAAAATAACTACAAACAAACACATGGAAATGGGTCTGTTAAAGTAATTGAATGCAGCATTTTCAGCTGTTCTATTGTCTGTAAAAATGTACATAGGGTAACTTGAAGAGGTTAAGGAATTACTATTGGTTTTCACCATTTGCTTTTGAATTCTGAAATTGATCTTCACCTGACATTCTTGTGCTATTTATTGGCCTCTGGAGTACTGAAGTTATGTCTGAAAATGCATTCTCTTTGCTTCCAATCTCTTGAGAAATTATGTTTACCAAATATGCTTGAGAGCAAATGAAACCTTCATCTATAATACATATACACGGTATTTTTAATAGCAAAATTAGACTGGAACGTTCTGAGGTGCAATACAGATCAGCAAAGAGTTGTGATACCTGTTACCCTGTAACTCCAGAGTTTTTCACAATGCTGTGCTATTGTAGCTGTCTGTCACAGGCTGCATCTACAAGATAAAATCGAATTTAAATCAGTTAGCTCAGTTTTACCACATGACTGTCTTCACTGTAAAGACTATGAGCTCGATTTTGGGTGCACTAAGCTTGAGATTACAAAATTGCAGTTACCTGATGAGTATAGCATCAAGCTTAAATTCAGAAGTTCAATTAAAGGACAGTGTGAAAGCGCCATGTCTTAAAAGCGAATTTATTAGCCCCCAGAGATGTCCTGTATGTAACCTACAATGCCCCTCTCCGTGCTCTGCTCTGGCCACTGCTCTCCAGTAACAGGAAGACAATGAATTTCCAAGCAGTTTGCAGTGAACCTTCAGCTGTGGGCTTATGTTAGTATGACAGCCTGAGCAATGGCTTCTTTCTTTCTTCTATGCTGTTAGCACTGTGAGCACATCTACCCACTCAAATAGCCCCTGCAGGGAGTTCACGACTCTGTCGGTACATTTGCTATTTTTTTCCTATGCTGCCTGATGCTGGCCCCGTGTCCCGCCACACCACCTGTCAACAAGGCTGTGCTGGGGGTCATGCTTGCGTAACATGCCAAGAAACTTCTTCTCAGCGGTTTGCATTTTTTTGGGAGCCCCCTTCCATCCCCCACAGGTGCCATGCAGTCTGGGTTTTTCCCGCACTCAGCCACATCACGTGAGTAGCCTCCAACCCAACCCAATAAAAGGATGTGCCTGCTGTTCGGTGCTGACCATGCTGCCAGTCACACGTTTAAGGCTCCAAGGGTGAGAAAGATATTCTGGGCTTGCTGCTGCCATGGGGGAGTTTCCCCCTGGTGGTGAAGATATTGAGGGCTTTGCTGCCACCATGGGCAAGGACCAAGTCAATTCCCCTCCCCCTCGCAACTACTGCCCCCTGCCACCTTTGCCCATACCGGGCCTCACTGCCACCGGGGAAAAGTTTTCCCCAGTGCCTAAGGAGCTTGCTGCTCCTGCCAGGGAAAATGTCTCCCCTGGTGGCTAAGGGGCTTGCTGCTGCCAGGGAAGGACCACCTCAACTGCACCCCCACTACACCCGCTCTTCGCCCATACTGGGGCTTGTTGACACCAAGGGGAAACCAAAAATTCTTTTTTTCTTGTACTTTTCTCTTTTCTTTCTTTTAATTTTAAAAAACAGTCCAGGACCCCACTTTAAGACTCTTCCCAACACCAATATTGTATATAGTGAAACCAAATATTCTTTTTTCCTACATTCTTCTCAATTTAAAAAAGTCCAGGCCTCTGCATTATTTTCAGGGATAACATTTCTGTAGTGATGGGAAGTGGGCCAAGTGGATGGCCAGCTGAGAATACAGTTGTTGCACCCATGTTGGCAATGTAACGTGGGGGGAAACCAAAAATTCTTTCTTCTAACTTTGAGGGTCTCTGCTTTATTTCCATGGCTTGGCATATTTTCAGGAATCAGGAGGAGAATGAGGAAAAATGCAATGGGGAAGATGACATCAAAGATCAGTAAGCTTACCCAGAATGCTACGGGGATGAGGGAACTGTGGGATAGCTTCTCACAATGCGCCTACTGCAACAGTTGATGTTAGCCAATTTGTGTGTGGCAGAAATGACTTGACTTTGTGGGGAGCAAGGTGGAAGTGAGGATGGTCAAAAACGAACTTACAAATTCCAGTATTAGAAAACTGATGTAAATAAATTAGATTTTATCTCGTAATCTAGGTGTAACCTAAGTCACCCACTGTCAGTAGCAAGGCATTCAGTCTCTATGTGGGGATTTTGGAGCCAGTATGCAATACCACAGATTTGTACCATTGTCCACTAGCCTTGGGCAACAACTGGTAAGGTGACTCCCTACTTGCCTTAGCTCCAAATTTTCCCCAAAATAAGTGTTCTGAAATCTCCACTCCTTTCCTGGAACAGAGAGGTATCACTGTCCATGGCTGCTTTAAAGTGTCAGCGTTCAATGTTCTGTTAGTCCAACTGCTGTTACTGGACAGCACCAGAATGGGTTAAAAATGCCCCGCCCCCACCTGGCTTATTTAATTACAAAGAAAAAAATTAAGTACCAGTATTAAGATTAAAATCAGAAGTAGTTACAAGAGAAATGCCCCTTTCTTGCAGATAAAATACTTTTGAATCACTAAAGATAAAACACATTTTAGTAACTAAAACCTAACAAACAGGTTTTAGTTCAGAATCATCACCCCACGTTTCTATCAAGATGGGTGACCAAACTTCTGAGTCAGGATCTATCCTCCAAAGTGATCTTTGTCTTCTTAGGTGAAAAGTAGATAATTTGGGATTTCTTGGCACCACTCTTAGAGGTTAATGAATCTTTGAAATGGATTCTTCTGAAGGCTTCTCCAGGGCCAGGTCTACACTAAGAGGTAAAATTGATTTTAGATATGCAAATTCAGCTACGAGAATCGTGTAGCTGGAGTCAACTTCCTTTATTCCTCATGACTTCCAGGAGTACCAGTTTGACAGCAGTGCCAAGACAATTTGATTTAGTTCATTCCCACTAGGTGCACTAAACCAAACCCTGGAAGATTGACTGCTAGTGAGTTGATCTTCCCATAAGTGTAGATGGACCCTCAGTTCTGAGGCAGGCAAAACAGGGCCGTCTTGAAGGAGTTTTCTTGCTACTTTGTGCCTGCTGAACTGAAAATATTTTTATTCTTGTCACCTCTGATGCAACTGCCATATGATTGATAATCTTCCCCACCCTGATAATGTGACATTTGTTTCTACCCATTGTTAGCTTGATGGGTCTGTTTATGTGAAACATAAATACATTCTCATTGTCTTCCAAAGCACTATGGAGGTAATTCCTGAAGAGGGGAAACCCTATTCCTTTTCTCTGGTTAATTCCTGCTTGGTCCACAAAAATATCTTAAGAATTATAATTTTAGTTTTTGTCCATAAATTTGCATCGGTTTTTTGCACATACAATACACAATGAAATTAATAACCAGCAAATCATGTGCTTTTCACTGACACCTTGTGTGACACTTATCAGATACATTTCATAATATTAAAGAACTGGGATACACTTGAACTGGTTAACTCAGCTGCAATTCATTACCAGATATCTGGGTGCCCCTTGCCTTCTGCCCTTGAGCTGTTCTTAAAGTCACATAGATCTTGACTGATTTTATAGTAGCACTATTAGCCAACACACTTTGATTTCAGTTTAATTCCAAATAACTCCCACAATGACTTCCTGGAATCAGAATTGCAGAAACATAAACCTGGAAATAGGCAGAGTCTGTTAAATTAAGTGATAATTGTGGTTACTGCTACTGAACGCACAAAACTGCTTTTCCATTCTTTACATACAGCCTGGATTAATTTCCAGTCAATAGAACTGGTTTATTGTTGTCTATAACTGATAAAGGCTACATCTACACGTACCCCAAACTTCGAAATGGCCATGCAAATTTGCATGGCCATTTCGAAGTTTACTAATGAGCACTGAAATGCATATTCAGCGCTTCATTAGCATGCGGGCTGCCGCAGAGCTTCAAAATTGATGTGCCTTGCTGCCGTGCGGCACGTCCAGACGGGGCTCCTTTTCGAAAGGATGCCACCTACTTCGAAGTCCCATGGGAATAAGGGGACTTCGAAGTAGGCAGCGTCCTTTCGAAAAGGAGCCCCGTCTGGACGCGCCGCACGGCGGCAAAGCGCGTCAATTTTGAAGCGCCGCGGCAGCCCGCATGCTAATGAAGCGCTGAATATGCATTTCAGCGCTTCATTAGTAAACTTCGAAATGGCCATTTGCATGGCCATTTCGAAGTTTGGGGCACGTGTAGACACGGCCAAAGTGTCATTAAAAATGGCAAACACAAAACCATTATACAAAATCAAATTGATATTTTCCTGTTACAGTAAATAAACATTATAAATGAGTTTCACTTAAAAGAAAATTAATTGTTTGGCTATTCCACAAGGTATGATCGCATGTTCCATGGTGTTGGGTGCTGTACAAACCCATTGAGCCTGTTGCTCAGCTGGTGTAAATCTAGCATATCTGCATCAACTTCAGAGCAGAAATATTTATTTATACCAGCTTCAACTCTGGCACATAGTTTCCCATTAAGGAAAGCACCCCTGCTCAGAAAAGCATTTAAGAGCATGCTTCAGAGCTTTTCTGAGATAGGTCCCTAGTGCTTATCAGGACCTCTTATAATGGGGCTGTGGTCCTGATGGTGGCTTTCACAGACTACTGTAATCTACATATTTAATAATAATAAAGGACAGACTCATAACTGGACTTTAGAACTTGTAAGAGACATATATGACTCTGAAAAAGCAAAGACCTTTGCAAAGGTATTACAATACCCTTCTGTCATTCTGCCTGAGCCTAATAGTATATAAAAGAACAAACATCCCAAAAAGTTTAGAATAATAGAATCAGACCACTAGACTGGAAGGGTCTTTGCGAGGTCATCAAGCCCAGTTCCCTGCCCTCATGGCAGGACCAAGCACCATCTGGACCATACCTGATAGATGTCTATCTAACCTGCTCTTAAATATTTCCAGAGTTGCAGATTCCACAACCTCCCTAGGCAATTTATTCCAGTGTTTAACTACGCGGAGGGTGCATCTACACTTGCATTCCTCTTTCGAAAGAGGTATGCAAATGAGATAAATTGAAAATGCAAATGAAGTATAATTTGCATATTGGCACCTCATTTGAATGTTCTTATTTGGAAAGAGCTTCCTTATTTAATAGGAAGAAGGATTCTTTCAAAGATGGAGTTTACTTTCAAAAGAGCAGCATCTACACTGGCTTTCTTCTTTCGAAAGAAGCTCTTTCCAAATAATAATATGCAAATGAGGTGCAAAATATGCAAACTTATACATCATTTGCATTTTGATTTACCTCATTTGCATACCTCTTTCGAAAGAGGAATGCAAGTGTAGATGCACTGACAGTTAGGAAGTTTCTCCTAGGCCGTGTCTACACTATTCCAAAACTTCGAAATGGCCATGCAAATGGCCATTTTGAAGTTTACTAATGAAATGCTGAAATACATATTCAGCGCCTCATTAGAATGCCAGCGGCCATGGCACTTTGAAATTGCCATGGCTCACCGCTGCGCGGCTTGTCCAGACAGGGGTCCTTTTCAAAAGGACCCCCACCAACTTCGAAATCCCCTTATTCCTATGAACAGACAGGAATAAGGAGATTTTGAAGTTGCCAGGGTCCTTTTGAAAAGGAGCCCCGTCTGGATGAACCGCACAGCGGCGAGCCACAGCAATTTCAAAGTATCGCCGCTGCCAGCATTCTAATGAGGTGCTGAATATGTATTTCAGCACTTCATTTGTAAACTTCAAAATGGCCATTTGCATAGCCATTTTGAAGTTTTGGGATAGTGTAGACATAGTCCTAATGTCCAGCCCAAACCTCACTTGCTGCAGGTTGCGCACATTTCTCCTTGTTCTAGCCTCAGAGGCCAAGGAAAACAATTTTTCTCTCTCCACCTTGTAACCCTCTTTTAGGTACTTGAAAACCACTATCATGGCCCCTCTATGTCTTCTCTTTTCTAAACTAAACAAGCCCAGTTATTTCAGTCTTCCCTAATAGCTAGGGCAACCGTATTTCCCTGACCCAAATATGGCACAAGGATATATGCCGGGAGTGGCAGCTCATTCCAGCTCCACCAAGCCTCAGGGAGCCAGGAAGGAGGCGGCAGCCACTAGCCCTCTTCGAGCCTCAGGAAAGCAGCAGACCCCAGTCCTCCCCAAGCCCTGGGGAAGTGGCAGCTACTGGACCTTCCCAAGAGCTCAGGGAAGCAGCAGCCTCCAGCATTCTCCAAGAGCCCCAGGGAAGCAGCAGCTGCTGGTGCTCCCCAGGAGTCCCAGGGAAACAGCAGGGATGCGGCAGCTGCCCACGCTGCTCCCCACTTCTCCAAAGCTTGAGGAAGTGGCCTAGTTGCTGGTGGAAAATGTCACCGGGGGGAGGGCCCAAATACAGGACAACTAGTCCATAAAGTAGGGATGCCTTTTTTGGCGTCCCAAATATGGGACCATCCCAACACATACGAGACAGATGGTCACCTTACTCATAGCTCATGTTCTCTCGACCTTTAATTATTCTTGTTGCTCTTCTCTGGACCTTTTCCCATTTCTCCACATCTTTCTTGAAATGTGGTGCCCAGAAGCGGACACAATACTCCAGCTAAGGCCTAATGAGCGCTGAGTAGAGCGGAAGAATGACTTTCCGTGTCTTTCTCTCAACACTCCTGTTAATGCATACCAGAATCATGTTAGCTTTTTTCGCAAAAGCATCACACTGTTGATCCATATTTAGCTTGTGGTCCACTATGACCCCTACGTTCCTTTCTGTAGTACTCTTTCCTAGACAGTCACTTCCCATTTTGTATGTATGAAGCTGACCGTTTCTTCCTAAGTGGAGTACTTTGTATTTGTCCTTATTAAACTTCATCCTAGTTACCTCAGATCATTTTTCCAGTTTGTCAGATCATTTTGAATTCTGAGCCTATCCTCCAAAGCAGTTGCAAACCCTCCCAGCTTGGCATCATCTGCAAACTTAATAAGTGTAAGGTCTATGCCAATATCTAAATCATTGATGAAGATATTGAATAGAACTGGTCGCAAGACAGACTCCTGCAGAACCCAACTTGTTATGTCCTTCCAGCATAGCTGTGAGCCATTCATAACTATTCTCTGAGGCTACATCTACACTACAGCACTCTGTCAACAGTAACGTCTGTCAACAGGGTTGTATTGACAGAAACTCTCTCAACAGAGTGCATCTACTCCCAAAAGCAGATCAACAGAGCAATCCACTCTGTCGACAGAGAGTAGCCAGACTGCCCTGTCCTCTCTCGACAGAACAGCTGACCGGAAACTCTGCAAATAGGACTGCCAGGTGGACCCAGAAGCCCTCTCTGTCAACAGAAGTGTTTACACTGCTCTTCTTTCAACAGAGTGTTATGCCTCAAAGTTTTGAGAGAGACCTCTGTTGAGGCAAATGCAGAGTTCTGGCAAGACTCTGTTGACAGAAAGCTTTGAGTGTAGACATTCCCTGAGTTCTGTCGATAGAAGGCCCCTTCTGGTGACAGAACTCTCCAATGTAGACACAGCCTGCGAATAGTTATCCAGCCAGTTATGTACCCATTTTATAGGAGTCCCATCTAAGTTGTATTTGTTTGGTTTATTGATAAGATGATCATGTGAGAACATCTTAAATGCCTTATTAAAGTCCTGGTATACCACACCCACTGCTTCTCCCTTATCCACAAGACTTATTATCCTGAAAAAGAAAGCTTTCAGATTGGTCTGGAATCATTTGTTCTTCACAAATCCATGCTGGCTGTTACCTATCACCTTATTTAATTCCAGATGTCTGCAGATGAATTCCTTAATTACTTGCTCCATTATCTTTCCCGGAATAGAAGTTAAACTGACTGGTCTGTAGTTTGCTGACTTGCTCTTTTTTCCTTTTTTATAGATGGACACTATATTTGCCCTTTTCCACTCTTCTGGAATCTCTCCCAACTTCCAGGACTTTTCAAAGATGATAGCTAAAGCTTCCAATTCCCCTTCTATCAGCTCTTTGATTCATTCTAGGATGCATTTAATCAGGGCCTGGTGAATTGCAGATATCAAATTTTTCTAAGTAATTTTAAACTTGTTCTTTTTTTATTTTATCCTCTAAACCTACCTCCTTCACACTAGCATTCAACATGTTAGGCATTTCTGCATCAGGCTTCTTGGAGAAAACCAAAATAAAGAAGTCATTAAGCACTGCTGCCATTTCCAAGATTCTTGATATTGTTTCTCCCTCCTCACTGGCTGCTGCTACATTACCTTGCTCCCACTGGAGGGGCCATAGTAATGAGGCAATTTGAAGCAAGCTAATGAGGCAGTGACATGCATATTCAGTGCTTCATTAGCATAATGGCGACCATGTGAAGAAACTTTGATTTTCAGATTGACAGTGAAGATGGGAGCAGCTTCGAAATAAGCACCCCCCTTCGATATTCCCTTACTCCCGCAGAACTAGAACTGAGTAAGGGAATGTCAAAGCAGGAGCTTATTTCAAAGCTGCCCCCATCTTCACTGTCAATCTGCAATTCGAAATTTGTCTGCAAGGCCACCATTATGCTAATAGAGCACTGAATATGCATGTCAGCACCTCATTAGCTTGCTTCAAATTGCCTCATTACCATGGCCCCTCCAATGGGACCATGGTAGTGTAGCAGCAGCCTGAGCAGTGAACCTACCCTCTTGTTGGTCCTCCTCTTGCTTCTAATATATTTATAGAATGTCTTCTTGTTACCCTTTATGACTCTAACTAGTTTGAGCTCCTTTTGTGCCTTTGCCTTTCTAATTTTGCCACTGCATACACATATTGTTTGCTTATATTCACCCTTTGTAGTTTCCCCTGTTTCCACTTTTTACATGACTCCTTTTTGATTTTGAGATCATGCAAGATCTCCTGGCTAAGCCAGGGCAGACTTTTACCATACTTTACATCCTTCCTATGCATAGGTATAGCTTGCTTTTGGGCCCTTAATAGTGTATAAAAATTAGTATAAAAATAGTATTAAAAAGAAAGTATATTTTCTTTGGAGAGAGGTGATCAACACCAAAAATCTTCCCCTCAGTTTTCTTTGCGTCTGACTGTGCTACTGTTACTTATGTCGAGTGTTGTTGACTCATGTGACTCACCACACTGAAACCAATGGGTCTACACATAGGAGTAAGTGCTCCTCCGTGTGAGTGGGGCTTACTGAACGAGAAGCAAAGGAACAGACTGAAAATGACTCTAGAGTATATCAGTCTTCTGAATGAGGGATAACTTGAAACTTTTTGTTGAGTCTATGTACTTGAGAACAAGGCGATGTTTCTTTTTGACAATTTTATTGATGCTATTTTCATGGCAGTGTCTAACAGATCACCTCATGTTAGGGAAAAACAATTGAGTATGGAAGAGTATCTGAAGCTCAAGAAAGAAAGTATCTCTTGCTCTTCAGAATTACCAGGTACTCAAATGATAAAACTGTCAAAAGTGTTACTTAACATTGCTGTCTGCATCATAATCTGTTTCTCAGTAACACCGGGTTTGAGTTGCAGTAATAGAATTAATTATACTTCATTTTGCTGTCTTTAACAGTATTGACCAAATTTAAGAACAAATGAGAAGCGCTTATCAAGCTTGAAGAAAATAATCCATCAGTGGCACAATTTAAATTCTCTGCAGTTCTCTTATTAATCAAAGTAACACTTACTATCCTATCTCCACTTCCCATTAACAGTCATTAAGCACTGTTGCTGATTGAAGCAATTTCTTTAGGGATCTCAACCTCATTTTTAAGAGAATCTTCTACAGTGGAAAACAATATCATATAGGCACAGTGACTTCACAAGAGGAAGAAGGTTCTTCAATCATGTTCTGACCTTGACGTTTTTCTACAGAAGAAGTTTACAAAGTACAAAGCCATGGTGTTCCAAACTTCTGCTGTCTTTACTGGTGCCCTCAGATTAACACCAAAGGGAAACGCTGTTTTAAAAGGCGGCATCAGACAATAGGTTAAGCATCTCAGACAACTGTCTCAAGCTGCTGTGGTGATTATTATTTTATAGATCGTTCATACGCAGCAAAAATTTCATGAGATAGCTCATTCCACAGCTTTATGTCAATACTAGGGAAATTCAAAGCAGTGATGAATCTCAGAGATTAAATGGTAGAGATGGGATTTCTGGCATTCACTTTTCCCCTTTATGATCAGTGTCACAGACTGATATTTTTAGCCAGAATGAATGCAGTTTCAGTTTGTACATGTCTCCAGGGAGGAAGCATAACATGTGGACCTAACAAGAAGGGGCAGGAAGTCACTGTGATATGAGCACTAGTCAAAGTAGTTCAAACATGTGTGATGGTAGGGTTGAAAGTGCATTGTTTGACCGCTGTGATGCCAACACGTGGAATCGGCTTCAGCGGTGGCACATATGAGCACGGTAACAATGAGTCTTTTTGTTACACTACCTTCTGTGATTCTACACATTTTAATTCTTTATTCTGTGGATGGGGTTTTTCAGCTTCTTTTCAGAGAACGGAGGTTCACTGTACAAGGCTTCACTCTTGAGGCCCTGAATCACGGCCACCCCCAACTGAGAAGCCTTCCATAGAGGATTGCACAAGAGTCCAATTCTCTCTTCTTCAACATGCATGAAAGGACAAATTTGAAGTTCCATTGGAGGACTCAGAAGTAGTTTGGGTTCTTGCTCCAGGGACAATCCTGATCTGTTATATATGTTTAATGGACATTTATGTGAGAGATACACTTCATTTCATTATACTATCAGCCCAGCAAAATTCATGTTTCAAAGATGGGGCATAAGTAATAAGAGAAGGTTGATTTTGTTGTTTCACGTTCTCTCCTCTTTCCAGGGCTGGTATCCCAGACACCAGAACTCTTTTGGACTGGTCAATTTTCCTACGTGCCCACCTGTCTTCTGGCATTTGTGTTCTGATGAAGACCTTTGGATTCTTTTTGCCTTTTATAATGACAAAATTGTCATTTTCAGGCATCACAATGCCACCTACCCAAACCTGCAATGTTAAACGCCTCCGAGCTGGATATTTCACAATGGTTCATAATTTGTCCCAAAGGTCACTAGCCCGAATGTTTACTCCTATTCCTGCCTTTCCAAAAGTAAGGAAGAATTGCTTCCACATCCTTCCAAGCCTCCTTTGGTACAGGGCAGGAGAAAGCATGAAGGAAATCCAGCTTGACCTACAGCTGTGCACTCAGCCAGCACCACAAAAAATATTTTTATATTGAATGAAAACACAAAGCAATCTCAGAATTTGATGGGCATGCTGTTTGCTGATTGTGTTCTATAATCTAGACAGGAGATTGCAGTTTCAAGTTGGCAGAATTCAACTCAAAATGAATTTGATCCACTCAAGGAACAAAATACCACTTAGCTTCTTATATGGCTAAACATACAAATCCAGTCTTCACAAAATGAAATGCTAAGCTAGATTTTGGATCAATGTAATACCTACTCCTGTTAAAGCACATAAACAGGAAAACATCTACAAAGTGTCCCATTAAGCTGACAAATTTACAGCACTCTAAATAGAAAAGCAGAGCAAGACATTGTGTTTTAGGAGTAGGAATGGATTTTAGAGCTGTAGCATTACGGCTGCATGAATAAGGTTAGATAGCCTATTGCATCTTTTCCTGCTATTTATCATACAGCTGCAGCATATGTGTTCTAAGTGACAAAATGTGGGTATTACAGTACAGCAGCAGAGAAGCTGTGGAGTGAATGATCAGAAATGCTGTGCAACTCTATTGAAGCATGGGGGAGCATATTATGTTAGTGCTTGGATTTGCATGTATATAATGCTGATAATCACTATAAGGGAAACCCTGCTCCCTCCTGTTGCATACATTGGCCTGTCTGCCCTGGAAAATCAGGGCCATAGGCATTCTGCTGTTTGAAGTGGGCAACCTGTTTGAGGAGACAGTTTAAGGGAGCTCTGCCCCATGTGTTCACTGGTATAAATACACACACACCTCCTCCTCGAGCTGAAAGGGACCTCAGGAGGTCACCTAGTCCAGTCCCCTGCCCAAGCACCACCCCAGCATCTATTTGGTCCAATTCCTAAATGGCCTACTCAGAGATTGAGCTCACAACCCTGGATTTAGCAGGCTAATGCTCAAACCATTGAGCTATTCCTCCTGCACACAGAAGGTTTCTGGGCTTCAGGTATGGCCAGTGGATTCATGAACCATGCAGATATTCTCAGCAACACCTCTAAAGCACTGGGTATGCTTCTAGCACTGTCCAGCGACAGCTGCTGTATAATCAGGCTCAGAGATGGCAAAGGACTACAGTTCCCCAGACCACACATAGGACCTTGACTTCAGGTCTATTTCTTTGAGCTTTATGTGTGGGACAAAATTCTTGTACAGGTGAGATGCTTAGTGGGTATCAATTGTCAAGGTAAATTATTGCTGTAAATCGTAAATGTAAATACAGGTTGAACCTCTCTCATTTGGCACCCTCAGGACCTGACTGGTGCTGAATGACAGAATTTGCCAGGCCATGGAGGTCAATATTATCTAGCACATTAACAACACTTCTACTGCTTATGAGGCTCTAAGAAGCCATTTAGGGGTAAATTAGGGCTAAATAACAGCACAGAAAAATGAGAGCCAGGACTGGTGGCTGTAAACACAGTTCATGGAACCATGAGAAATGTGGCCACACCCATGGTAAGTGCTCGTCCATCTAACTGAAATCATGTCTAATTACAGATGTTCCTGGATGAGAAAGTTCTGGATTAGAGAGGTTTGACCAGTAGTAAATTGTCACTATCACTGAGTTCAAAGGTTCCTCTATGTAAATATGGCTGGACTCCATTTAAAAATGACAAAAACTTATGGGGAAGATATATAGGCTACCTTACCGCTGTTTTGTTTTGTTAGAATACAGACTAACACAACTACCTCTCTGTTAGTATTCAACAGTACAGTTAATTTGTGCAATCAGAGATGAAAGAGACAAAGGTGATTAAAATATACTGGAAAAAGTAATAAACTCTTGGAACTTTCAGTTACATTGGAGCTAAGCAGCAACCCTATTATTTCTGCAAACTATTTCCACGTAGCACAGTTCAGATGGAATTATTGCCATGACCTTTCAAAAGTGTGACAGAGTGAATCAATTCCCTTTCAGTAGCAAGATTGCAGGAGCAGAACTGGCTGGGCTGCAACAGGGAGTATTTCTATATCAGAAGGAGCTGAAACCTAATTATAGCCAATCACATACAAGGTAGCTCCATAGACAGGTGTGGGCTGTATGTTTCAGGCATATGTGTGTGTGTGTGCTTGCACATATAAAGCTACTCTGCTGCCAGTGGGGTAAGATTTAAAGCGGAGGTATAAGCATTGTCACTCATGTACAATAACTAACACTAGGCTGTCAGACGGCAACCTGTAAATGATACATGACTGGCTGGCAGACTGCCATTTTCCAACAAACCTTACCGCCAAGAATCACGTTTTAGTGCTGAGGTCATCTGAATGCTTACTTGGCTACATGCCATATACTATTAAAAATTAACAATCGGCCAATAAGTAACAATTCTTGGGGCCTCAGGGCAACATAGAAAACCCAATTTGAGTGTGGAACAACCACATAAGACAACTTTTAGCATGTTATTTTTTTTAATTTAAATGGTGCTACACTGATTTACACCAGCTGAGGATCTAACCCTAGAAAGCTTAACGTTGGTACACTCTTCCCTATGAAGGGGTTTGAAAGGGAAATAAACCTTATGGGTACAAGCCAGTCCAGCATCATTCCAGACCTCAAGAAGAGCTCTGTGTAAGTGCAAAAGCTCGTCTCACTCATCAACAGATGCTGGTCAATAAATTCTTGCGTCATGCTCTAATTCATTCCA